>NW_010972586.1:1139190-1191703 GCF_000737465.1 Haliaeetus leucocephalus
CCCCCTGCCTTCTTTAATGTAAGACAGAGAGCAGGCCCAGCCACATTTGGCAAATGCTGTTCTGAAAACTTAACTCAGTAAGGAATGAAAAGCCTTGGGAGAGTCCACTGTTAACCTTGAAAGAGAATATCTCATTACCCAGGCTCGGCTGGCTCCTTATCAATTGTTACTACATGAGGAGTCTGATTCTACCCATTGAGCATCCCCTGAAGCTCAATATAAAGAAATGCCCCTATATTTCTATTGTACCCATGTGCTTTGAGAATGCATACCCTCATAATATCTTTTCTTATTTTATTTTTCTCACTGGCTGTTCTCATATATATGTATGCTGTTCAGGCTTGTTCCTTACTGTATTACCAGAGGCTTATGGATTCCATGAACAGCTTCCAATTTCTTTTATTATCCATTTTACATTTTTCTTGCATAAATTCAGAAAGAGAGCTCATGGATAAAAGAATGCCTGAGGACTCAAACGAGGACTTTACAATGAGGGAAGGACCTGGAAATGGAAGGCTGGCTAATAGACTATGCACACTCTATTAATACACTCATTAAAATACTAAGGCTGAAGCCACACTGCCTGGAACTGAGCAAGTCAATTTTTGCTGTTTTTTTTTTTTTAATTAAAAAATAAATTATCCATTGGGTTGAAAAGCAAATTGTCAGTCACCATGCTACTGAAAAACTGTGGTAAACATATATATCTACTGCAAACACGCACGTTTTGGGCATGGGAGCTAAGTAATTTTTTTTAAAAGACCTTGCCTGTTGGCGCCATAAACAAAATCTCCTTTGTGTGCATTTGTGCACAAACCTCTCATCCGTCAAATCCAGTCATGACAAAAATATAGATTTTTTTTAAACTTTTTAAAATAAGAACCTGAGTTCTACGTGCACTGATGTAGACAGTTGTGTGCCTTATACCTAAGGCTGCCATTGAGGGCACTATGAAAATAGAGAGGAAAGTGTGCAGGCAGCAAGTAAAATCATGCTACATGAACACATACATACACTGGTATATGAGAGCTAATCTTTTCCCTCAGTTTCACAGTTCTATGTCCTTCTCTCTCACACATTTTTGATTAAGTTCTCCAGAGCAGCCACTGCCTTCAGTTGATATCTTTATGTTAGTGAACACATTCTCAGAGCTTAATAAGTAGTCAGGATGCTGTGTGGATTTGTGGCACACAGTGTGAGGGCAGCTCAGAAGGGAAGTGTGTAGAGAGACGTGAAAAAGCTGTTCAGACACAGAAAAATCTGTGGGCTGGGGATGTGTGAAGAGGTTGCATTCTTAGTTCAGATTTGGGGGATGCAATACTGAAGAAAACATCAAAGATTTCTTCATGTGCTGAGAAATGCTGAAATGTTGAAATGGAGAATAAATGGCCTAGGAATAGGAAGAAGATAATGATTTTTTACTGGAGTATTTCTAAAACTGTAAATGTTGTGACAAAGTTTTAAATGAAATTCTGATTTGGGGGCAGTTTTTTTCCACATTATAGCAGCACGGACCCCATGGTAGTAGTGGAAACAGTATTTTTGTGAGCTTCCTAGCTGAATGAGAAAGATAGATACATTCCTCTTTCCCTGGTAAACAGAATAATTTTCCCACCCATTTCCATCTTTTCGGTGGGGAAATGGCCCCATCTCACCTGTCTTTGGAGGACAGTACACAAAAAGTCTTCTCCTAGGAAGAAACGGCAACACTACTGTGACAGAGCTGTACCATTAGACAAGGTTTTCTCCTAGAAACACAAAGCTGGAGCAGACTTGAACTGTATCTGTATTGATCCTGAAAGCATCAGTCAGCCTCTACACACACCAGACTTCCTAATGGAAAACTGGTGAGAAACATCAATGAAGCAAAACGCATTTTGTTCCACCGTCATCTTTCAGACAAGGAAGAAAGCCTGGAACACAGCAGAAAAAAAATACATTTGGAGAAGAAAATTGGAACCAGCTGCAAAGATGTAAAATGCTCTTTTTTCATGTTTTCACATTATTCAGTCTTGAACTCTGTCATTCAGCTTGGCAAGTCTGCACAAATAAAACCAGAATATTTCTTTTTACTCCTCATACCTTAATTTGATCTAAGATCCCCTTCATCCACAAAAAAAAAAAGGGGGGGGGGGGGGTCAAAAAGCCCTCCCAGTCAGAATGCATCAAGAGGTCACCTGGGATTTAATGTGTTGTATTACTTTATTATGATATCATAATAAATCCAGGAAGGGTGGCCATAATCAGGAACTGGCACTGTGAAGTCAGAGACCTCCTCACAATCTCTCAGCTACACTGTCCTCTGCACCCGTAGTAACTGCACATGGTTTGCAATGCAGGCTTTTATGATTACAGCGTGGGGAGAAAGCAGAACTGCAGTAAGAAATTCCAGAGCGGCTTTTGTAGCACTTCTGGAGGCAGGAATCTCTGCAATTCACTCCTGATATCATCGTCTGACACTGCCTCAAATCGTCTTAGTCTCCAGCCCTCAGAACTGAAGATATAAGGAGATGGTCACTGTAGAAATACCAAGAAGATACGTGGATGGCTAAACAGATATTTAAAGAGGGAGGTCTTCTGTTAGCTTTTGTTTCAGTAGTTTTTCTGGTTTGTTACTGGTCCAGAAAGCAGGATAGGATTGGTACTGTGAGAAGAGTAATTTAGGATGTTAAAGTTGCACAGCTCATTTGAACACAAGCATGATAAATTTCATGAGATTTTTATAGTCAGTATGATGTACATCCTTCAGCTAGGAGTAAATCTGTCCAGCTCCTTAGTGTTTTTTTGCAGACAGCATGCCTTTTCCTTGGCTGATCCAAGAGACAGCCTCGGTGCTTATAAACTCTGTACAATAACACAGGTTATTTTTCAGATTGCCTTCAAGCACATTACAGTATTCTAGCCATGCCTGCATCTTAGATTTGCTGTGTCCAGCAAGAGGTGCAATGGGATTTTTCTGGGGAATATGATGGTTATGACAGTATTTGAGAAGGAGTTTGTAAGCAGGTGTGAAATTGGCATTTTCCATGCCAATTAAAGTATTGTTTCTTATTTGAAGGATTAATATTACTTTACTTTTACCATCAGGGGCTTTGAAGCATATTATAAGAATATGATGTCCTGGGAGTGTCTAGTTGTTTCATACTGAGCTGGATGTTAAACACCCATTTTGCATTTAACATTGCCTGATAAGAAACCTGCAAAATATTTCTGTGTTCTTTCAGAAAAAAGAAAAAAAAAAAACAAAAAAAAACCCCAAACCCCCAAACAAACAGATCCTTATGGGACATAGAAAATCCTGATGTGTTGTGTGAAGGTCTCAGGACAATGCCCTTTTTTCTGGCATGTTTTTCCCCAGGCAGGAACACAAGCCTGGGGTAAATTGTTGTTCAGTGCTAGTGATGTTTGTTTTCAGCTCTGAGTATTTTTCTATTAGTTTCTCTAAGTGCATGACTGCAGGTGTTGTGCATGCTCATTTTAGCTCTCCCTGCATTTAGCTGCAAGAATAAGAATCTTGATCTAGACACATGTCTGTCCCTGCAGCACATTAACAAGACCTATAGCCACTGGTTTAGCTTTTACTTTTTTTCAGTAAGGAGAGTGACAAGGCAAATGACACAAGGGAAGAGGCAGAAAAGGACAAAAGGCAGGAAAGAAAGCTTACAAATCTTGCTCATAATCTGAGGATAATGTCAAAACAAAAGTCCAATGACTGGAAGGGACAAGAGCATTTGCCGTCTCACTCCAGCTCCAGCCTGGCTAGACTCCCCATGGCCCTACATATGTAGAAATACCTGTTTGTAAGCGTTGTTCGTCCTGTGAGCAACATTCATTTTCTCTGCATTGCAGTGAGAGTGTGCATTGGCACCTGAAAAGAGTAAAATCCCTCTCTTTGCCACATAACATCTTGTGTTTCTTCCCATTTATTTAAAGTGTTTTCCTTCCACCTATCCATCTAATTCTGCTACCCTTTTTTTACCACTATTTTCATCATTATGATGGGCAGCACTATGAAGCCTGGCAACAACACTGTTCTTACCAGTGACTGATAAACAGGAATATCCCTGGACCCCTGGAAGAATTTGGGAACACAGAAGTCTCTTTGCTGGGTGAGACTCAAGTTACAGCTAATCTGGTGTCCAGGAGAGATGCTTCAGAGAAATGATAGCAAAAAACACTTAGACAAGATATCCCCATAACATCTTAGGAAGACTGGCTTATGTCCTGAAGTCTGAAGTTAAATAAACAGAGAGCTTGGCCTTACTTCAGAAAAGATGAAGAGACTTTGACCCTAGAGGACTGGAGATGAAATAATAAAAGCTCTGGCACATCTTACCTGTTTTATCTTGTCTGTCATCCTCCCTTTTTATAGAGTTTAATAACATTTATCGGTTATTTTCCCCAAAACTCTGTTAGAAGCACATTTAGAGTAGTGATATCTGTAACTGAGACTCATACCCCAGTTTTGTGCCACAGGCAGAAGAGCTAACAATAGTAATCTGGTGGTCATTCATATTAAGACATTGAGTTGCTGGAGCGTGTCCAGAGAAGGGCAACCAAGTTGGTGAGGGGCCTGGAGCACAAGCCTTATGAGGAGTGGGCACTGGGCTGTTTAGTCTAGAGAAGAGGAGGCTGAGGGGAGACCTTATCGCTCTCTACAACCACCTGAAGGAGGGTTGTAGTGAGGTGGGTGTAGGTCTCTTCTGTCAGGTGGCTGGAGACAGGACGAGATGAAATGGCCTCAAGTTGCGGCAAGGGAGATTTAGGTTGAATATTAGGAAAAATTTCTTTACTGAGAGGGTTGTCAAACATTGGAATGTGCTGCCCAGGGAAGTGGTTGAGTCACTGTCCCTGGAGATATTCAAAAAGCGAGTGGACGGGGTACTTCAGGACATGGTTTAGTGGGTATGGCGGATGGTTGGACTTGATGATCTTGAAGGTCTTTTCCAACCTAAATGATTCTATGATTCTATGATTCTATTTGCCTTTAAAAATAATCATGTCTTCCTACCAGATTCATTACAACTTCTGGTTACAGAAGATGAACACTAACACAAAACACCTCCCAGAACATGAGCAAAACAAGAATAACAGAATCACTGCTTATTTCTTGAATCCATCTCTCCCATTATCCTGATTTTAACTGCTTCTGCATTGACAGTTATTGATTCATGCAACTGGTTTCTCTATTTCTAAGTTGAACTTCCACATCATATTTTTTATTATTGCATCAAGTAGTTTTATCAGGAAAAACTGAATATTTGCAGCTATGTTACACACCATGGTTCTATTTGTTTTGTTAAAATTTGTATTTCTTTTGTAAACACATTCATTCCATTTGGGTTTAATGACAAATTTTTAAAAAATCCTTCAAAAACCAGGATCATATTAAGGATAGGTATAAAAGGGGTTTTCTTGTGCTTTTTATCCTTTGGTGGAAGGTGTGGCTGATACTCGAAAGACATTTAGTGCCCTTATCCGACCTGGATACTGGAAACTCTGTGCTTTGCCTCCAGGTTTTACTTTCTCCAGTCTGCCATTTTCTCCAGACTCTTACTATCTGTGATATGATATGCTGTGCACTGATAGATATTGGCAGGTCCTGATTAAAATTCATTTCACGTCGCCAGCTATTTCTTCAAAGGAACAAAGGTCTTTTTTGAGTCCTAAGGACTGAAAACCTAAGTTTTCTTTGAGGTGCTGAGCCTGAAAACTATGTCTTTGTTTGATAAGCAACATCTGATGATTCCTTTCTTTTCAACTCTACAACTGGCCACCATCGAGAATCCGCAAAAACTGGGTTTTGGTTTAGTCACCTCCAGGTGCTGCTGACAGCTAACAAACAGCTATTTGGCAAGCTATGCTTATCCTTACCAATTTCCTAAGGCAAAAGAAAAAGAAATGTACCACAGCTTGAGGCACAGAATTTGTTTTCAGGCTAGCTCAGTATCTTCTGTCTCAAGTGAAGCTGCTTCATTTCAATGCAATTTTCTTCTGTTCAAGGTTATTTACTACCTGGTAGTTAAAACCTGTTCCCCTTTCATTCTGCTTGCCAGTTCCATGTAAAATTCCAATAACTTTCACCTCCTTTCCCTTATTCTGAACAAGTCTAAGCAAATTTTGTGTTACAGGCACATGACACCTAAATGCAAATGGAAGATTAATAAAAAAGCTTCCCATCTGAAATGGAAATGAGCCAAGTAAATCCAAGCACAACATTTTGCTTTCATTTGTTTCATGATCTCAAACAGATTTGATTGATTTCCAAGCACCAAATTGCAACCAAATATTTCAACAATGAAGGCTCTTATGTTGACATCTAAATCTATAACGGAGCTTCTAAATAATGGGATGATGATTTTCCAGTGGCAAGAAGCAAGTATGGTTCCAGGCAATGTTAACAGGAAGCAAAACTGCACCATACAAATGGAAATCACACCATGTGTTATGCTGGTGCTTAGTTGCTTAGTCAGGCATCTATTTGAAAGTTATATTTGATTGCTTTTCAACCCGAGAAAGTTATTTAAGATCTTTCCTCCAGCTGTCCAAGCTGGACAAGAGAAAAACTAACTTACCTGGCTCCTGTCTGTAGCAACATCCAGTGGCTTTAGTCACCAGGGACATATGCAAAGTAAGAGTGTAGATCCTCAGATCTGTCTCTTCCTTTGACCAGCTCTCTTCTGATTTCTCTGTACTCTATTATTGATTGCCAACTGTGGTGGGTTGACCCTGGCTGGACACCAGGTGCACACCAAAGCCGGTCTATCACTCCCCTCCTCAGCTGGACAGCAGAGAGAAAAATATAACGAAGAGCTCATGGGTCAAGATAAAGACAGGGAGAGATCACTCAACCAATTACCATCCCAGGCAGAACAGAATCAACTTGGGGAAAACTTAATTTATTGCCAATCAACCAGAGTAGGGTAATGAGAAATAAAACCAAATCTCAAAACACCTTCCCTCCACCCCTCCCTTCTTCCCAGGCACAGCTGCACTCCCAGAATCTCTACCTACCCCCCCCCCCCCCCGGCCCCGGGGGACCGGGATGGGGGTTATGATCAGATCATCACATGTTGTCTCTGCCACTTCGTCCTCCTCAGGGGCAGGACTCCTCACACTCTTCCCCTTCTCCAGCATGGGGTCCCTCCCATGGGAGACAGTCCTCCATGGACTTCTCCAACGTGGGTCCTTTCCACGGGCTACAGTTCTTCACAAACTGCTCCAGCGTGGGTCCCTTCCACTGCGTGCAGTCCTTCAGGAGCACACTACTCCAGCATGGGCCCCTGCGGGGTCACAGGTCCTGCCAGAAAACCTGCTCCAGCGTGGGCTCCTCTTTCCATGAGTCCACAGGTCCTGCCAGGAGCCTGCTCCAGTGCGAGCTTCACACGGGGTCACAGCCTCCTTCGGGAACCCACCTGCTCCAGTGTGGGGTCCTCCACGGGCTGCAGGTGGAGATCTGCTCCACCGTGGACCTCCATAGGCTGGGGGAGGACAGTCTGACTCATCGTGGGCTTCCCCACGGGCTGCAGGAGAATCTCTGCTCTGGTGTCTGGAGCACCTCCTCCCCCTCCTTCTTCACTGACCTGGGGGTCTGCAGGGTTGTTTCTCTTACATGTTCTCACTCCTCTGTCCGGCTGCAGTTGCTGTTCCGCAGCATTTTTTATTTTGCTTCTGAAATCTGTTATCCCAGAGGAACTACCACTGTTGCTTATGGGCTTGGCCTCTGCCAGCGGCGAGTGTGAGTTGGAGCCGGCTGGCATTGGCTCTGTCGGATATGGGGGAAGCTTCTAGCAACTTCTCACAGAAGCCACCCTTGTAAACCCCCCGCTATGAAAACCTTGCCACACAACCCCAATATACCAACATCTAGTACACAATGTAACAGACAGCTAAGAAAAGAAAGCCCTTTTAAAAAGAGATAGTGTGTTCAGAAGAGATGTGAGTCCTGTATTTTCAAGGTTTGCCAGGGAAACGTAACATATTACTAAAAAATTACATTGTCCATTGGCTGATTTAATGAATATATTTCTTTGGCCAGAGTCCAAGCACTCTGCAAACTCTTCGAAAATCTGAGCAATGAAACAGTGGCTTAATAGTTCAGAACTGCTTTCAGTAAAAAGTCCTCCACACTGCTGGTCTTCCCTGGCACTTGGCCAATAAAGGCAACTGTTGGCATAACAGCTCACGTGGTACAAACAGACCTTCCATTCTGATCCTCCAGTCACTATTTAGGTTGTCTGTTAAGTCTGCTTGCTGCAGGCTTTCACCGGTAAAAATGGTGTCTCCTCCTTCTACAGGACCCAATGAAGTCACAGGTCCTAGAAAGTGCCATGCTTCCCATTAAGAGCAATCAGCCTCAGTCTGCATCAATTGTCAGCCTGTGCAGCTCCTAAATGCTTATTGCCAACAGGCACATGGGCACTGGCAATATTTTAGGGAGGCAAAGAAAGCCAGTCCTAGCTGAACTCAGCAGTAAGGAATATTAGGAAACCAGGTATTTGAGTTACCAGCAGGGTATAAACAGGACTACAGTTAATAAGAAATTGAGGGCATGAAGCACATGGTATAGGTGAATGAGTTCAGGAAAAATTGAAGAACATGCAAGTTGTCTGGTTCAGAGGTAACTAAGTATTATTCGCAAAGCCCAGATAAGACTAATAGCAGATCTGATGTAGTGAATGAAGACAAACCTGTTTTTTGAAGTACATCCTTGTACTTGGTCTTCCATGTAACCTTCTGTGACACTACAGGAAACCATAAACTAACTTTGGTTTTGAGTGATTTGATCTAAGAAGAACACATGTTCCATCAGCAAGGCTCAGCAGGATGGATAAACAGCTGGATGGGCAAAATCCAGGACTTAACCACAGGGCTATCCCAATGCATACACAACACTAACAAGATTAGTATGGAAAGAAGAGGAAGGACAGAAAGATGAGGGCACCGGTATGCCAGATACACAATTTTTATTGCTGTATGTGCAAGTGAGTTGTGTGTTTTGCTGCAGTGGAGACTGGGCAGCGGACATATAAGAGCTCTGTCAGACTTGAGAGAGTTAGATACAGCCTCCCATTAGGAGCAATTGCCTTTTCTACCACTTGGCTCTCCTCCTTCCTTCTCAACAGATGCAGGAGACCATGCATCCTTGTTCCTCTAACCTGATTTCATTTCCTCAGTATTTCACTAGGCTTGATATCTGTTAATGCATCTTCCTCCTCTCTTTTTGGCTACAGCCTGTTCCACTCCAGTAGAACTAACCTGTTTCACATTAGGATGAAAACAGTATCTTTCAGAAGAATAAATATATTATTTATATGTAAATATATTATGAAACAATTGTATTTTTTCAGGGAAAATGGGAAATCACACTTCATGTCCGCAAAGAGCTCATTTAGTCCAAAGCAACCACTAGCTCAGTGATTAGAGTTGTCACCTAGGAGCCAAGTGACCTTGCTATTACTTTGTCCCCAGTTTGAATATACCACAGCCACATAAATGGCCTGGACACTGAGTTAAACATGCAGTAGGATGAAAATTTTTTTCCTTCCCACAGTTTGATCACAAAGCCTTTCCCAGCACGACACTTACTCAAACTGTTCTGAAAGGGAATATATTCTGCTAAACTAGACTTCTCAACACACTTCCCCATACCTTAACAACTAATTCTTGTTATATTTCATTATCCTCACTAAAGATTTGAGGAAGTTCTTTCCCCTCCCAACTAGACATTGAATTACAATGTCCTAGATGAGAGCTCTAGTGACTGCACTGGTGGCTACTTTGAAATAGGTGGGACTTCTGTATGGGCTATGCCTATGTGTTTGATTTCCCCCATCTATGCAAGGAACTTTCTTATTTGAAAACAGGCTGGCTAAGGACCATGCTCTATACAACAGTTTGTTTGTCACAGCCTAGGTTACAGCAAAAAACCAGTGTTGCTAGTTCAGTATTCGCTAAAGAGTTCACCCTTTTTGTTTGTTTGTTTTAAATTTACTTCACTAAAAAAAAGCAGTGGCAGCAACTATAAGCATCACTAATGTCACTGGATTGTTGTTAAGAATGACTTGCATCACCAGCTTGATTTCAATCACCAAAAAGCAGATTGTGTATATTCACACTGAATCTTGTGTGACTGCAGCTGACTCAGTTTCTTTATCTTTGTTTAACATAGGAATAGTTTTAGAAAGTAAGGAGAAAGTCATCTGCAGCAAGGGCAATCAACAGTGGGGGAAAATAATGAGGGAGATGTATCATTGTAGCAATAGAGAAGGAGTAAATTCTGTTCTTCCAGTTTTGAAGGAATCCAAAGGACTGAAAAATGAAATCACAAACTTGTACCTGGACATGTTATACAATGTCATAAGCTATGCCACAGGACCCAGGCAGCACCTCCGGCATTATGACCACCTTAAGCTTGTTTTGGCAATGGGCACATGTCTTCCATTAACAGTTTAAGCACCCCTCAGGCAGCACAAGTGTTGAATCTGCTCAATGATCTTTGCTGTGGCTATCTAAAATGTATGCCTCGCAACGCCATCCACATCTTCACCACACCGTCGTCCACCCTACAACTCCCTGACGCTACACAGGCAGCCAATTTAAAAAGCACAACTTTGATAGACAATCAACATTCACTTTCTCTCTGGGAAAGGCTGGAATTGCCATTCCTATGGCCTGGTTTTGAGAACAACATAGATTAACTAGAAGAGATGTAGCCAGAGAGTATCATAATTACTCTGTCGTAATTACTGAGGAAAAGCTGTAATCCTGCTGGTTCACTTACTAAAAGCCCGTTTCTCCAGTGCAGGCATACTTCCCATAGTTGGCAATGACCCAAAAGCCATGCCAGCTTTATTCAACACAAAACAACATGGCAGAATGCAATAGTTCGCAGAACCACAGTAACGGCTGCATCTTAACTGCACATCCCAGTGCAATTATTACAAAAGGTGGAAAAATTTGCCCTTTTTAAAATATTTGTGAAGCTTAATATTTCACAAACCAAGCTTGAATTTTTTCAAATGTATTTGCCATTCCCACATATTTCCCCTGCACTTGAATCACAGGTTTCTAGACTACAGATTATTAGCTGTCCCCCAGCATTACAATTATGGGTGATGGGTTCAGTTCATATGGGTGGCAAACCCTGCAACTATCCCTGCTGCCTTTCTCGTCACTGCACCTCATTTTCTTTTGTCACCATTCGGTACAAGGCCTTTAGAGTGCCTTATAGACAAGACTCATTCACCTCTTGCAAGAAGAGATAAATACCTTTCCTACCCCCTCTGCTTCCTCTTGACCCTAATAGCTCTACTCATCAGAATCAGATTCCCTACCAAAAATATCAAAGTGGTAACGAACGGGCATATTGAGAGAACAGCAATAGGAATGGCAAAGCAGGTAAAAGAGGGACCAAGAGGGAAAAGAAAAGGTGGTAAAGGTTTAAGATCTGGCACTGACCATATCCTGCTGCTGACTGACCGATATTCTACCACTATGCAGCCAGGATAAGAGTCATTCAAGGTAGCTTTGTTTCCTGCATTTTATTTGCCAGAGTAACCACATTAACATGGGTCAACAGTTACAACACCTATAATGTCTAGCACATAAACCATCATCTAACTGTCTGACTTGCTTATTACCATCTGTCACTTGAAAAGCTCTTATTTGAACTCAGCTACTGTCGGTTTCTCATAAAGACTTATTTTTATAATTAGGTTTTTAAATAGCATGAAAAAATAAGATTCCTGCAGGATTTTTTAGCTCAGTGATTATTCATAAGAGGGTGGTACTATTGCTAGCTATTTTAGTATATTAAATGCAATCCCCTTAATGACCAAAACCAAAGTTAAGACTAGAAAATCATCTATGATAACAGCTTCCAACAAAGTGCTGACCACTATTGTTGTATATGCATCTCAGTGCATCACAATCTATGTAATACTTGAAACCAAATAAACAAACAAAATAAATAACAGCATGTACTTAAACATGCTTACAGAATTATGGGGCTCTGAAAAATGACATGTTATTCTGCTACTAGGTATAAAAAAATCTCAGCTGTTTGATACTGTGAGGGAAATATATTGGTTTTACATTTTATAATTTCAAACTCTGTTGTCAACAGGCAACTTATGTTACTTTATATTCCACTCATCACAACCCACCATAATTCCTCTTGGCACAGCCAAGTAAAATATATCCTTCTGTGCTGACACTACTTATTATTTTTTGTCTCCCGTAAATGATTTGTGTCTGTGTTTTGAATTTTCATAAGAGTATTTCCAGAAGCTTTTAAAAGAAACAGTACATTCAGCGGAGCAGACATACCAACATTTTAAGAAACAGGAAAAAACCTTTGGTTCATTGTATGTCCCTGCTTCATTTTCCTCCTGCTACTTCTTACCAGAGTCGCCCTGGCCCCTATTTTGTGTTCAGACTCATCAAGTAGTCATGGAATCTATTAAACTACTTGCTTCAGGTTATTTGAGCATGTGAGTGCTGCTCACTCCAGCCCATATGTCATATATTGAAATGAATCAAGAATCAGTTTTTCTGTTTCTGTATAATGAAGTATTGGTTAGGCACACCTATGTCCCATCCATGGGGGAAGGAAATACCACACACAGTGAAAACAGCTGGGGGCGTGAAAAGGGCTGACTCTTTCATCTTGGTACTTTAGGCTAATTAAAAGAGTCCATTAGCAGTTTCTAGTCTCAATCATTTTCAAACATGTTTTACACTACTAAAGCATTCTTCTTGAATTTCAAACCTCCACTCTGGTTTGGCAAGGCTGGCAGATAGAGGAAATGTCTTTTTAATTACCAAGAAGACCCACAAAATTTGAAGTCCAGAAAGCTGTTTTTTCCAGTGACTTTTGACACTAGAGTACTTTTAAAATATATTTTTGTCAAATACTATAATTTCACAGAATCATGGTTGAGGTTAGCAGGGACCTCTGGTGGTCATCTGGTCCAAACCCCTTACTCAGGCAGGCCCACCTAGAGCTGGTTGCCCAGGACTATGTCCAGACAGCTTTTGAATATCTCTTAGGATGGAGACTCCACAACAACTCTGGGCAACCTATGTCAGTGCTCAGTCACCCTCACAGTGAAAAAGTGCTTGCTGATGTTCAGAGGGACCCTCCTGTGTTTCAGTATGGGCCCATTGCCTCTGGTCCTGCCACTGGGCACCACTGGAAAGAGCCTGGCTCTGTCCTCTTGGCACCCTCCCTGGAGGTATTTATATACATTGATGAGATTCCCCTGAGCCTTCTCTTCTCCAGGTTGAACAGTCCCATCTTTCTCAGGCTTTCCTCATATATGAGAGATGATCCAGTCCCTTTATCATTGTGGCCCTTCCCCTTGGTAAAGCCAGGCTGACTACTCCTGATGATTTTCTAGTTCTTCATGTGCCTGGAAATAATTTCCAGGATTAGCTGCTCCACTGCCTTCCCAGGGATCAAGGTGAGGCTGACTGGCCTGTAGTTCCCTCGGTCCTCCTTCCTGCCCTTCTTGAAGATGGGGATGTCATTCACTTTCCTCCAGTCTTTGGACACTTCTCCCAGTTGCTATGATTGATCAAAGATTATTGGGAGTGGCCCCACAATGACATCTGCTAGCTCCCCCAGCACTCATGAGTGCATCCAATCAGGGCTCATGAACTTACATATGCCCAGTTTGCTGAAATATTCTCTGACCTGATCCTTTTCCACCAGGGGTACATATTCCTTGCTGCAGCATTTCCCCCTGGTCTCTGGGACCTGATATACCTGAAGGCCAGTCTTGCTAGTAAAGACTGAGAAGAAGGCATTCAGTACCTCAGCCTTTTCCATGCCCTGCATAACCTGGTCCACTGCCTCATTGAGCAACTTGCTCACATATTCCCTAGTCCTTTTGTCACCTTTGTACTTACAGAAGCACTTCTTGTTGTCTTTGATGTCCTTGGCCAGATTCACTTCCATTTGGGCTTTAGCTTTCCTAACTTCATCCTAGGATGCTCAGACAGTGTTTTTGTATTCCTCCCAGGTTACTCATCCTTGCTTCAACCCTCTTTATGCTTCCCTTTTTTGTTTGAGTTTGGCTAGGAGCCTTTTATTATCCACACAGGCCTCCCATCTTTTACACTTCCTGTGGTGGAAATGAAGCATAGCATCTATTGTGCACTGCCAGCAATAACAAAGATTTCACACATTTCCTGAACTTTTCTATGCCAAAATTTTGGGTCTCAAAACTTCTTCAGTTAATCCATTAGTTTTACTTTCCTTCATTTTAATGTATGACATAATGGAGACCGGACAATTGGTTGATTTAAACACCATTACTACCTACATAATTAGACTAATATTTATGGAACTAATTTTTCAGTGTTCACAGCAGGTTTCACTACCTAATTGAAAAAAGAGAAAAAGCATTACGCCCACAACTGACAAATTCAAGCAACTATTTTGCCAACAACATTAGACACATTATCAGTGTCATGATCTTTGGCCTTTGATACTTTCAAGAGTTGTCCCTAGGGAAATCATCTGCTGGAATGTTAATCTGTTGCTTCTCTGACCTTCTACACATGTACCACATTATTATTACAACCACATGCTTCCCTTTTCATGCTGTCATTCTGACAATGGGGCCAACGGGCAATTCATCTCCAGACCAGATAGTTGGAACAAAGTGGGTACCAGTAAATGAAATCAGTTTGGAAATGGATATTTCTAAAAATCACAGGAAGACTTCTTTTCTGCAAGAGGCCCAGCTTTCTAATTATACACCATGCTAGGTAATAAGTGGGTGGCATGTATATAACAAAGGTTCAGAGATGATTCATGGAATGATCACAGTCCTGGCATTTGTTTCAAGCCTTTCACATCTTATTCTTTAAACACAAATTTCCCTCTGAACAGAATCCTGGCAGATTTATCACTTGAGTTTTCCTAGCCTACATTGTATCTCTTCCTTTTACCTGATGTTTGTTTCATCCCCCAAACTTAGCAGGACTGGCACCATCTTGATGTGCCTTAAAAAGAATGATAACAATAATAGTAACAATAGCAAGCTTTAGCCCAGGGATTGTTAGAAAATAAAGACTTGCTGACAATCAAAGGATGTTGGTTTTTATTTGTGCTTACAGTGAACAATATTCTCTTTGAAGCCTTCTCATGATGACTCCATGTACAGAAGCATGCATTTCCCCTTTCAAAGGAAGCAGCAAAGGGAAAGGTATAGCTTGTCCTTCTTCCCCATCAACCTGCAAAGGAGGAGAGAGGGAATGAGGGGATATTATTTCACCACTTCGAAAGCCTCCTGTGAAAAGTGTTCTGTGCTGCTCCCCCCCCAAAATTAGCTTGTTCCTCGAATTTCCTCTGTGCCCATGAATTGCTGCATCAGCCACTAATTAGGCTAGCTTAAGTACGCTGAAGTAAAGCATGACAGTTGTTGCAAAAGATCTAAATATTTTAATCTGGTTTTATTTTTTAACCTCACTTAATTTGAGACATTAAATATTTTGATGCTATATTGTCTGAGAGAATTCTTTTTCAGAAGTCTTCCCAGATGCAACTCTAGCACAACAGTCTGAAAATACACTTGACAGCATAATCAAATTATAGAGTTTGTTTTAACTATGTGCACTCCAGTTTTGAGTTCTGGGTCCATAAGCCTAAGGGACGTTTGGTCCTCAAAGTTGTTCAAACATTTCTGGCAACCATCATGACATTTTTGTACTGCATATTTACAAGGAATCCTAGATTTAGACTACATTGAACAGGCTTGTTTTGGAACTGTCATTATACAGGAAAATGATAAAAATGAAGTCCATGTCTTGATTTCCTAAAGTGACACAAACATTAAAAATAACTCTTATGCATTTTTTTCCACCAAAATAGAAGCTAAGATGTTTTCTAAGTCAAAACTAAAATAATCTTTTGAGGCCTTTTATTTTGAGATCACAGTGATGAAGAAAAAAGGCTTCTTAAGAAAAAGAATGTAGGATTAAAGGACAGCAGATGACAGAGTTCAAATTATATACCATGGGCAAGAAAAATGTGCTGCAGAAGAATGACAAGAATGCCGGGCTTTCACCTTACTTTCAAAGGAAAACTTCAAATGAATGTACCTCTAGTACATTTGAATGACATAATAAATTATTTAGGATGCAATTTTATGTTTTGGGGCCTGAACATGCAAACTGACATTTCAGCACTTTAGAAAATTTCTCTAATCTTCCTTTTAAGGAAAGTCATAAGAAACCTTGGTAAAGAGTCAAAGATGTATATCCAGTACAAAATGTGTGGCAAATCTCGAAACCAGACTTAATAATGTTTAGTCATCAATTAGAGGCGGGGGGGAAGTCCTTTGCCTGAGTTGGCCTGAAACTTTAAAATAGCCATATAAAAAGGATCCATTAAAAGATAGCCATTTAAAAAGATTGTTTAAATGTTGTTCTGTGAACTTGATTCAAACCCCAGTAAGCATTTATTGTCTTTTTTCACTACTGATAACATTAGAATTGCACACTGGACCTGGAAAATTATGATAAAGTAATGAAAAAGTGGAAATTAAGTAGAAAGGGGTTCATATCAAAGCAAAATTTTTTAGAACTGTATTTGAGAAGAGAAGGTTTAAAAGCTCCTAGCAATGACAGGTAGAAATATTCATTAAAGCAGAAATTAAAACTAGAAATAAAGTTGCTCCTGCCCATAACCCCCGTTTTACCATGAAAAAGAGGGAAATCCCTAATCACAAAGCACAGAACAAACCAGGGAATCTTGCCCTGAAAACATTTAAATTATGGGGAGGAAAATTACTGACAAATTTGAGAAACTGAAGCAATATGACATTTCAGAAAAGAACAGCATTAAGCAGAGGCAACACTTGCAAGGAAATAGTATGTGCTGCATCCATAGAAACAGTGAGTGTTCACAGAAAATGGAAAATTATTAATCAGGGACTTCTTTTTGAAACTGGAACAAAGGGTGTTGTAGAAATTATACATTCATAAACTAAATCTCTATGTTCTGAAGAAAATGGACTGAGAGCCTAATTAAGGATAAAACAGTACAAGACCAGGATAACACTAATTCTGCAAAGTCAAATGAGCAGAGTTTAAAAGTGAAATCACACCAGAGTCCTTCTGAGATCAGTTTTTTGTGCTTTAAAGGAGTTGCTAGCAGTAACTGGGTGGATAGAATTTACTTAGATTTCCTTAAGGCATTTGAAAAGTACCTGAAAAATAGACCATTAAATAGTGTAAGAGCAGAGAAAGGGAAAATATAACAGTGTGGACAGAGAACTAGAGAAGGAAAGAAAGATATAATGAATGAGCCATATCAACCTTATGTCCCTTGCCATAGATAAGGTACATAAGTCTCCTCAGTGCTAGACAATGAATAAAAAGAAGCAAGGATAGGGTTACCTGCAAAGAGCAATATTGCCAAATATTCAAAGAATCATAAATAGAGCCATGAGAAGTGTCATGTGTTTTTACAAGTCTTGATATCTTTAAAAATTACAAAATTTGTTTATTTAACTTCTGGTACTGGAGCCTTTAAAATTCATCTTTCCAGGCCCTTGTCTGCATGTAGGGAAGCGAGAAACACATTTCTAAGAGAACTGAAGGATGACTTTGTGAGCCAGATCACACGAGTCCAAGGTCTGAGGTTTTCAGAGGTGCTGGCCTCAAGAATGGATTTTCCTGGTGGCTGGACTCTGGGGTAGATGGCATGTGCCCAGTTTTGATGCAGTTACACATATGAAACTCCTCTGCTAGGGGACAGCTTCAGCCCCCATTGAGCTCCTCCTGTGTCTCCACCTCCCCAATGACCTTCACACCCCACAACCAGGGGTGCATATGCTGGAAAACAGAAACATGTAACCAGAAGATGGAAAGGACCAGAAAGGGGGTACCATGGAGCATGAGAGGTGTTTGGAAGAGAGAATAGAGTAGTAACAAGAAATCTGAATAACAGCTACTGTGACAGACACCAGAAAGCAATGTGTCCTGGAGACTGGCACAAGCCTCTCCTCAAAGACCAGCCCCTGGCAGGGCATAAGCTTGCTCTCAGCTCTGCTTAGCCCTTTCTTTGCTGGCACTACAGAAGAGTTATTCCTGGGCACTGGCAGAGTCTTGTGGGGTACAAAGCTCGTTTTTCCTCCCAGCTCTCCAGCAATGCCCTGAGGATGGGAGGAATGGGTTCAGACTTGCTTCACTATAAGCAAATCAGAGGGTACACCTACGTTAGGAAGGAAAGAGATGTCCTAAATCCCGCTACATCACCACTGTTTTCACACACCAGTTTGAAGGGAATCATGCCTAGACTGCTGCAGGACCAGACCTGCACCTGCTGCACAGGACAGGTGCCCTCTCAGCCCAGGTAGTCCCCTTCCAGTTTCAGTATTAGAAACTTGCAGTTGAGGGAACCCATTTCACCCAAATGAAAAACTGATGGAGGGATTCAAATGCATTTACCACACATAATGGCCTGCTTCTTCTGCGTAGGAAGAAAACAACATGTTTCATTGCAAGAACCAACACCCATCCAGCCTCCCCTGCTTTGACCTGTCATATGCCTTGGGCAGCTCTTCCACTGTCCGTGGCTGTCTCTTCTAAATAAAAGATGTTTAACATGGAGCCTCTGCTTTGCCTGTGCTCCTGCCATGAGGAAGGTGCTCCTGCCATGAAGAAGATGCTCCTAAAGAAGGGCACCAGCACTCAGCAAGCAGCTGCTAGATAGTCCCCAGTATGTTACCCCCAAAAACCATACAACACCTTTCTAGTGGCTTTTCACTTTTCCTGTGATATCCCAGAGCACAACTTTGCTGTTATTTCCATCTTAAGGGTTTGTGGTATTCCTGCTTAATTACTTGGATATTTATCCACTACAGTATAAAACCAAACCACTGCAACTGTCAAACTGAAAGCAGTATATTTGTTCCCTGGTGCCTCTGCTGATCTACTCATTTCAGGACATTGGTTGCTTTAATATGACTGTGCAGGTTTTGTACTTCCACTGCACACATTTTGTTCTTGGAAGAACTGGCATTTATTTTTGTCCCTGAGAAAGGTCATAACTTGTGAATCACAGGAATAATTAAGAGAAATTAAAGTATTTTTCCCATAGCACAGATGGTAAGGTCCCCAAACTGATTAAAGTATATTATCTATAAAAAATGACATTTCATAAAACTTAATGCCTGAGAACTACTCATAAAGCTGGATTTTTTGCAATTATTTTTATTTGCAAGAGAATTATTTGTTAATATCTATTAAAATATCATTTATAAATACTTGTGGGAAGAGCCCTAAAAATATTTTTATTCCTTTAAGATCTGAGAAGTTCTATTTTCCAAGTTGCCTTTTTCTAGTATCAAAAGGCAAAAAATGAAACATCGGGTACTAATGGTTTGAGATATAAATATGCTGGAATCAAAGGACATTTATGTCACATTTCAGAGTAAAGCTTTCAGACAGATATCGACATCAGTTCAAACAAAATACCAAAAGTGATTGTGTGGCACCCAGTCTTAAAACATACTTGTCAGAAGATAAGCAGCAAACAACCTAATACCATATAAAATGCAGGTGAGATGAAAGCAAAAATATAGCAGCAACATTTCAGGAGGAAAAATCAGCAGAAGAAGGAAAAACTAGTTCATCATTTTCAGTATTTGCAATTGTGGGAATTATGCCATAATATCTGTTGCATTTATAATCAGTTCAACATGATTATTCTTTGGCCCTGGTCCATAAAAATGAATGCAATTATTCACTGATTTGAAGTGAAACAAATGCTTAACAGCTTTGATGGGACAAGCCTTTTAAGGCAGATCTCAATTTCAATGATACTAGCAAAATCTTTCCATTTTACTTCAAAAGTAAGGAACTTTGTTCTCCTGCTGGCAGTCATCTTTTGAGGCAGGTAAACTCTTTTTCAGGTGCTGATGTATTTTTTTACTCTGTATCCCATACCTATGTTTTTATGTTGCTCTTTGCCTCCATCTGAGCCAACTGCCTTTTTATCTAATGGCTCTCAAGGGCTCTTCTAGACATACCAAAGCCTTTAATACATGGGATTTTTAAATGCATCTATTTAAACTTCTGAAAATCTCTGTATAGACATATTTTTCCCAAGGATGGTTTACTTCAGTATAGTTTAAGCTAATACCAAATACTGGCTTAAGCAAAATAAAAAAGCATACAAATTGTCTTCCCCTTTCTTGAGGAAGCTCTCTTTGAGCCACGTTTCTGCTAAGAGTGACAATATGTATCCTGTATTTTCATATCTGAAACTTGTAGCTCATATAACCTACAAATCATTGAAGACACATTCCTTCAATTTAAGTCTTTGAAAAATCCAGTAAAATTAAAGGCTGAGAAAAGTAATAAGTTTAAAGGAGTTCAGAAGTAAATTTATCCTTGTACTGTCCACACATATCTTGCACTTCTCCTAAGTAGCAGGTTGGGGGATCGGGTTTCTTTTTTTTGTCTTGTTTTGGAGGGAAGGGTTGGTTGGGTTTCTTTTGAGGGTTTGGGGGTTTCAGGTGGGTTGTTTTGTTTTGTTTTGGTTGGTTGGTTGGTTTTACATACCTCCAGCTGTACACTAAACACATAAAAACACAGTCTTATTTCAAGGCATGCTACCACTGCTTCAGGTGGACTGAAAACAGACGTTAGCTACTCTGTGAGCATTAGTTAGGCCACAGACTGCAACAAATAAAGCATGTGCTCACTGAAGTCTGATTCAAGGAGAGTCAAAAGCATACCCAAGCTCAAGAGTAAGGGGAACTTATCTTTCATAAAATTATACAGGTTGGAAGAGACCTTTGCACCTCATCCAGATTCCCAACCAAGGCACGGCCAACAAACATCAAGGTGCTCAGGACTGTGACCAGTCAAGCTTTGAATTACTCCAATGGTGGAAACTCCACAACATCTCTGGGCAACTGCCTTCAGTGTTTTAATACCTTCATGGCATTTTTTCCTGATATCTCACTGGAATTTTCCCTGCTGTAGCATATAACTGTTGCCTTCCATCCTACCACTGTATGTCTCTGAGAACAGTCTTATCTGCAGATTGCAGTGAGTTTGTTGAGGACAGCAATAAAAGTCTCCCATTAGACTTCTGCTCTTTGAATTTTATGCTGTGTGGAAGGAGTATCTATCAAAATGGCACAATCCATTTTAAGAAGAAATTGGGCAGGAATAAAATGGAAGAAAAGAAAAAAAGTGCAGCAAGGAGGGATGGAGCAAAAGAGAGGATGCACAAAGCAGGGAAACATCTTTATATCAGAAAACTAGGCAGCTGAGGAAGGGGCTGCAGGAAGGTGTACCCTTTGGTGGAAACTCAGCAGCAGGCTGGCAGTCAACAGCAAGTGGGAAAGCGCGCACAGCCTATGCCCTCCGTGTAGTACATGAACTACTTGCTGTTTCACAGGTGCTCAAGGGTTTGAAAGTCTTCTAGTGATGAGCATGTGTCAGTCACCCCTGGAGGACTTTAGTGTCCCACACATGGATTTGAGACCATCTGTCCCCAGTGCATGTGAAAGTGTGTCATCTTCTCTTGACAGGAATAAAATTTGTGCTCTCAGAACCACTTACAGACCCAACAAAATCATGCTGCTGCTCCTCCAAACCAAATTGATAATGCAGACACAACCTAAACAAGAATTAAGTATCCATGAAAAAATACAAGCTATGTATTCAACAAAATTTGAAACATGTCCATTAAATGCAAATGGCAAATAGATATCAATAACCCTATTCTACTTCATTCAACTTTTTTTGAGGTTAATGAAGCTTCAAGTGGGAACAAGACATAAGTATGCTTACTGATTCAACACCTATCCTGGAACTCATGCACAGACTATTAGGCCATACAGCTTCTTCACAGCCACTCTAACCCCTGTACATAGTCAGCTGAGGAACACAGCAAATCCAAACTATTTACAAGCTAACGTGGAACTAGTGGGAAAAAAATTTCTAGCTGTTGCTCCTAGCTCTATCCCTTTTAATGTCCTATCCAATGGCTGGAAAATAATGGATTGGTTCTTTACGCATTCACCTAAGGAAAGGACATGTTGTGATAAAGTTCATCTTCCTAAGTGAAAACACCCTTTCATTCAAAAAATATACTATAAATACTGCAGGCATGGTCTCTAACTCTGAGAAGTGAGACGTCTGCCATGTCAAAGAGTTTTATAGCCTTATAATTGTAAAATAGAGAGCTATTTTTTAAACGTGTTCTTCTGTAAATGCTGTTGTTTAAACTGTTAAATGATAATTGCTTCTAAGCAGATCAGATTCTTCATGACCAGTCCTCTGTATCAGTATAAAAACTCTTCTTACAGCATTTCAAAAGCACATACTCTTTCATTTGTGGGTTTAGATTTTCTTCAAAGGGAACCATCTTATTACCTTCCCTAAGTCAGAACCTTCTAAAAGTGTCTCACAAAAGTATTTGATAAAGATCTAAAGACAGAGGAAAACCTTTGATATATAATGAAATAAATTTGAATCACCCTTCCACATACAGGAGCAAGACAATGCATCTCTTTAAAGAAGCATAATCTACTTGGCACATAGCATCAATACAGAGGCTCTTTTTTCCATTTGCTGCTGAGCTAAAGTAATTGCAGTGAACTGGCATTAGTTCACCAAATCAATCACTGATTGCTAAAATAAAAATAATTGAGCTTCACTTTTTGAAAAGAAAAAGGGTACAAATATTTAAGCAAGAAACATTAATATGGCCAAAACCAAAAATGCTGTGACAACAATAGGAACAGGATATCAATATGCCACTCGTGATCTGGGCAGGACTCATAAAAAATTCAGTTTACATGAAGATTTGTGTCCAATGGACTTTTTTAATGCTTGTTTTCATTGACTAGCAGATGGCTGACAGAAGACCTGAGGTAGAAATTTGAGGAACTGAGGTGCAGATCAGAGAGGAAGAAATTTTGCTCATTAAATGTGGCCTGGCAAGACTGGTAGAACTATATATTTAATGACACACCATGAACTCTTTAACAGTCCAAGCAGAGTGATAATTTAGGCACCCCTATTCTTCCAGTCTTATAACGGGTACTGGTACCAGAAGCATTGCTTTGTTACAGAAATTTAAGACAAATGTTTGTCATCAACATTTTCTATTTCTAGCTTCCTCATTTATATGTAGTTTTTTCTTGTGTTTCTGCTCACTTGCCCTCTCCCTCAATGTAATCCCCTACGATTAACCCAGTTACTGCACTACACTTTTTCTGGTAGAATTTTATTCAGTAAAATACAGCATTTTAAAGCTAATTTTGTTATTTGAAACTTGTGATTATTTTCACTGTTAGGATAGTCTGAGAATTGCATGGTGGTTACAAATCAACCTCCAACACAGAATACATTACCAAATTTCAGGTAGTTTTCTGTGAGGTTTTCTGTGAGTGTCCATCTTTGCTAACTACCCTCTGCATCACTAGTTTGCTTCAGACTATACTTCCAGTGAATAGTTGAGTGCATCAAATTCAAACACATGCTGCTGCAGATACTGATGCCAATAAAACAAGAATGATGAGATGCTCATGGAGAAAGCATGAAGTTAAGTGCACAATCTAACTACATTCCTGTTGAATTGCAACAAATACCTGAAGACTACTTTTTCTGCTTTTTCAAGCTTGACTCTTGAATTTGTTCCCACCCTCTTCCCTGCCTCTTTCCCCCTCCCTTCCTCATTTTCCTCCAGTTTCTGCTTTGTGCTCACCAGACACTCTGCTCTGTTCCATGTGTGATGCCAGCAGAACAACACTGATTAGAGACATTGATTATGGTGGATGGCAATGAGAGTCCCAGTGTAGCACCACTTCCAACCACCACCAATTGGAGGAGAAAGACAGCCAAGCCAAGAAAAACACCCAAATTTCCATGATTGCTGGTAACTTTACAAGCCTGAGGCAATACGCTTATGCCTAAAAACCTCACTGTCTTGAAATTAGGTTATTTCTTCATGTTAAAATCTGTGCTGCCTCAGATCAGTTTAGACAGAATGAATGACAGAGAATTTTAAAAGTATCTTATAATTTTGAGAGTCCTCAGAAACTTGCTGCTAGAAACTAGTGAGCTGCAGCACCACCTTTTTTTCAGGGGAGCTTTAAGGACGCCTACATAGACGTGTAACTAGGGCTGTATGGACTAAAGAGCTCTTATGACACCAGACAATTGCTGGCTCAGGACTTTGCTAGTGAAGCTAAAGCTGAGTTTGTTTCTGCTAATGCAGCCTAGTTCATTCTCCTGTTACAGGGACTACTTTCCCTCCTTACCTGTGGAGAATAATTATTAATGAAGTTGCCCTTTGTACCATGAACTACTTTCAGTTTTTAGGTGTTTTTACCAGGATGTCCTGGATAACACATCAAATCCCATTACGATCTGTCTTATCACTGTAAAACTTTACAGAAGGGGTCAGTTACATGATCGATTTACAATAGCATGATGAATTCCCTATCAGCTGCACTAGTGTAATAAGCTATATGTTGGCTCTTAGCCACTGCAAATGTGAGGTAATTTAAATCTCTTTTACTTAAGTTTAAGAAAAGGGTTTTTACCTTACTTTGCCAACAGCTAGAAGCGAGCATACAGCCACCTACTGCAGTTCAGCTGATATGCAGCAACTCGAGGTTGTGTTTGAAGTCATTAGAGAAGTCAATGAACATTCACAGGAAGGATGAATTTGCTTATCTGTCCATAGTCAAGAGTAGTAGCATTTTAGGCTAGTCCAGAAGATAGTGGTTCCTTCCCAGCTCTGCACTGAGGAGGGAAAAAGTCCTACTGCCCACATCCATTTAGTTGCAGGGATACAGCACCAAGACCCTTTTCTTCACCTTTCTCCAACTAACTCCAAGGAAGAAAGAAAGGATGCACTGCCTGCTGAGGTTTTGTTCCTGCCACTGAGCAATAGGGAGGGAAAGGGAATAAAAGCATGACATAGTAGGTTACTATTTGCCCTGGAGATGTAGCTAAAACAAAGGAATCACTTTATAAAAAAACTTGTTGGTTTTACAAACCAGTATCATATATAGGTCCTTATTTACATATTATGTTAGAAAATAAAGACTAGGTCAGTACTGAGACCAATGTTTCAATAGCAGAGAGCCCCAGTTCATCTTTTGTGTTTGTACTGCTTCTGGCTTCCTTCTCTTTCACATTTTGCTTCACTTCTATACACAAGAAGAACTCAATTTATTGGTGATTCCACAGAAGACAATTTTCTAACTAGTAGAAGTTTCCAACTCAGTTATGATGAAATTTCTGTAATTTACTAGAAGATACTATGCATCCCATGCTACTGCAGACTTCCTCTCTTGACCTTACCAGAATATTTCTCATCCTCTATTTTTAAGGATTAGGAAAACAAGAAAAAAAAAAAAATAAAAACAAGCAAAATAAAAACCCAACAAAAAAAAACTAATAAACTTCAATAGTAGAGAGACTTATAAAGTACCATCCAAGTTATGCATTTTAAAAAAATGTCTCGCCTACTGCTTTCCCTCCAGCTCCTTCACTTTTCCATTAAAATCATCAAGGCCCTCACCACCTGGTTTCACAGACAATACAGAAGATGCAGCACAGGAATGAAATAGAATCACAGAACAAAAATCAGCCTTTGGACAAAGGCAACTCATGATTCAGAAGTGGTCCAAGGCCACGCTGAACTTCAGCTACAGTACCCCAACCCCGTTGTGAAGCATCCTTCAACTATTTCAGATGTCCATTCCACAAAGAAATTCATGAATTGCAAATAAACTCGTACTTAGAGATTAAACCTCCTGTTCACCAGAAGTCAGAGTTCTGGCAAACAAAGAACTTCTAGACAGGCAGGGGAAATCTAGATTCCTGCTGTTTTTCACCTCATTAGACTCTCTGTGGGTTTGTGCAGTTAGTTTAATGTGTGTAAAAGGTGGGTATGGGGCTGTTCATGTTAGCCGACTTTTGCAATCCCTTCCCTTTTTGTGAAGAAAACTTCACCTGAAAGAGGAGAAAATGGAGGGATAAGAAGTAAAGAAGAATACTGGGAAAGAGGAGAAATGGAGGAGAAACTAGGAAAGCCAAGTGAAGAAAGAAAGAGCTCCCACAATATGATAATCAATAATCACCACAGCCTCCTGGAGAAAAACTGAGCTTCTGGATGTCGCACAGTAGTAGGAAGAGAAGGCTGGTAAAAAGTAGCTGAGAGAATAAAGCAAGGAAAGAGTGTGCAAAAGAGAGTAACAGAGTATGTCCCCTAACTGCATGTCTCCAATCCCCTCACATAAAGAGATAATCGTCATTACTAAATAGAGATAGGAAGCAAAAGCTCAAAGGGTAGGATATGTGGATGAAAAAATAAGAGAGTAGATTAAATAAGACATCTGGATATAAAAGATAAAAGAAGGACATAGAAAAGGCTGCAGGGAAGAAGGAGGCATAGGAAAGAGAATGTCAGCAATAGAAGAAGAAAAAATAAAAAAGGTGGAAAAGGGACCAAGCAGGAAGGGACAGGGAAGGAGAGAGTGAGGTGAGCAGCAGAAAGAACAGGGAGGAGTAAAATCAAACTCAAAGTGACAGCCTCTTGGAAACTTTATAATAGGTCATTTATTCCAGTCATTTTCTGATCAAGCTGTAGGTCCCCAGACTACACTGCCTTCAAGACAGTCATCTATGAATGGAGAAAAAAAGAGGAACCAAATTCTCCACAGTGCTCAAGGAGCCCCAGGACAGCAGTCTTGCAGCTTTAACAGCTATGCAGACTTTATGCCAGACTACATTGCCAACAAAGGATGCTGTGCTTTAAAACATGTACACTTCTGATAAGGGAAGCCACTTACTTACACACTGGGCATCACTTACATACCAGGTATACCTTTCAAGACCACATCAGAGACCCTGGAGGGCCACTTCAGGATGCAAAGACTAGATGTCCATGCACAGCTCCCTTCTTGCAAATACAAATGTAGCAGGTTAAATGTCTTTCACCCACAGGTAGGATTTGTCTATTAGCTAACTGAAGAGACAGATTGGGCTTGCTCCAAATCCAATGGGTCTTCTCAAAACCGAAAAAGCCCTATTTGTGTGGCATGCAAAAGTCCTCATATCTCAAGCCGTCTGATCTAACTCTGCAGCTCGGTTACAGTCTCAGTCAGTAGAAAAGAGTATCATCTTTAATTTGAGCTTGCTGAGTTCTGAAACATTAAAGCCCTCTCTTTCTGTCACTTTCAAAATTCTCCCTGCACTGTACTTTCTTACTGTGTGTCCGCAGTGTCCTTTAAAACAAGACTGATCAATCAGTTTACACCTGCTTTGTCCAGTGTTTGGATATCTCATTATCTTAATTTTTTTCCCTTGTCTGACCCTATATTTATTGTAGATTAGGACATCAGAAACACTCCTCCCCCCACATCCCTGTCCCAACACACACAATTTGCACTGTTTCAGGCAAAGTTGACTTGTTTTCCTTTCCCCAAGGAGACAGTTAGTGTAAAGCAAGCTGTGATAATGTATATATGACTGACCACATACATTTACAAGAGTTACTCCTCAGATTGCTCCATTTCCACTCATAACCTCCATGGTGGCTGTGGCATTGAATCATCTGATGATTTGTGAACCCACCAGCACCACGGCCAACGGGCACATCATTTTTGAGGACACTTCATCAAAATGCCCTGGAGTTCCAAAAGTCTGCTTTGAAGTAGAGCAGTAGGAAGTTGCTTGAGTAAGTAAGTGGGACATCAAAGAAACTATCCCCACAGCCAAAGTGAGCAAAAACTTCTTTTTACTCTAGACCTTTTCATGAAGCATGACTGCTCTCCAAAATGCAAGAGCATGGGCAAACCCCTTCCATATTCCACCCACCATTTCTGCATGTCAGATCTTTAAAAGACCTCTAGTCAGTTTGTTTCTTATTTCCATTTACCATCAGCCCTCATGTCACAAAATTCCCCTGGCATTTACTAGTTATCGGTCTTCTTCCCCACCTCTGCTCCAAGAGTCGGGGCATGACATTTTTCCTTTACACAGGGTGAAGTCGAACCTCATGTTGCACACAGCTACCATGCAATTCAGGCCATGTTAT
The DNA here is from genome assembly GCF_000737465.1 of Haliaeetus leucocephalus. Taxonomy (NCBI): domain Eukaryota; kingdom Metazoa; phylum Chordata; class Aves; order Accipitriformes; family Accipitridae; genus Haliaeetus; species Haliaeetus leucocephalus. The sequence continues at coordinate 1,167,284 of NW_010972586.1, forward strand.
GGGACTTCTTTGTAGATTACTGCACTTTGTCTCCCATACCTTAAGGAAACTGAAATAAGTAAGCTAAGTGAAAGACAATAGGCTTTATATGTTTTGTTACTTCAGCCCATGACTAGATTCTTTCCTTAACTAAAACCTTCCTATTCTCCTCTGTTGTATCAGTCTTGGCAGAGGTAGAAATTTAATTTACATTCATTGTGCTTCTACCTGTATGACAGTTTCCATCTCCTATCCTTTCTCCCTCCCTCCATATGTCCGATGTTTGTACACAGGAGGAAGACAAGAGATGGAAACTCTTGGAAACTGGATGTTTTTGTCCTTGCAGCAGAGTTTATTTACGGCAGAAGGGGATTCGTGCCCATGCTATGACCATTCCTGTTCTTAGATCAACATGTTGGCAAAAACATGTTGTCCTTGAAGATGAGGCTATGACCTGGAACTGAGCACCTGCAACAGGAGCATGTGGTTCTGCTCTTCGTACTGCTGTTCCTGCAGTGACAAGGCCTGCCACACAGCCAGGGCTGACGTGATAGAGAGGGATGACTTTGGTATCCACAGGAAAATTCACCAGGGGAGACCAATGGTGAACAGAAATTGTATATAGCTGGCTATCTTAAGCAGTCTTCCCAGGACTTTCTCACCTGCTCCAAGGTAGCTCCTTGCATTGTGTTTTTAATAAGGTCAGCAGGATCACATCTTCAAATGAAACATCAGTCCCATCTAGTCACAAAACACACAGCTGTTTATTGCTTGGTTTTACTGTCCAGGAGAGGCCCAGGACTGTTCACAGCTGGGGCCTGTGATGAAGAGGATAATATTAATTAAATCTTCAACCCAAAGAGTGTGAGTAGGCTCAATTAACTTGCACTTAAAAATGCTTTAAAACTCTCACATAAAAGTAGCAGTGTCCTTCATTAGTTATTCCAAATCAGCTATTCCAATTTAATGACATTCTTATTCTTATGTTTGTCTTGTATAAAAAAAGAGCATCTTGTGAAAAGGATCCTGTCATTTTTACATTCTCAAGAAAACTGCTGAAGGCCTGTATGTCATAGGTGGTATAAAGCCTAAAAAAAGTAAAAATAAAATCAATGAAGCATTGGAAAAAGACCAAAAATCTAGGAAGATATTATTGAATTAATCTAGAAAACCTGGAAGTCCTGATTAAGATTTAAAACAAAAGGTGTCGAGTACTTTAAAAACACTGGGTTTCATTTTGTTGGGGTTTTTTTTTTTTTTGCATGCTAATCTACTCAATAATTATGAAGCCAAGGAAAAACAGCAAAATAGCAGGGATTTTCTCATAGCATTGCATACCTAGATATAATGATCGATTCCCCAAAGACTTTTGGTGAAATTTTAAAAGGCAGAAAAAATGTTTTATACTAACAATGAGAGAAACCAACTGTCATTTTACCAATATTCTGTTGCTAAACAAGATAATGTAGTAACAAAAGGATAACTCTCACTTCTACAGTGATGATCTTTAAAAGGCTGTATTGAATGATATGGTAACCTTTGTCCACAGGCTGGAAAAATAGCTGTCTCGTTCAGCTGGTACAAAATCAGAAAACAAAGAATATGTACTGTTCATCTCCTTTAATTCACTTATTATCTCAACAGTTCCATAGTTCATTATATTAGTTAAATAACCACCTATACTTAAATACTCTTTATATAACTAAAACATTGGGGATGATCACAATGACAGTGCACAGCATAAACACATTTCCAAACTTGCAGCGAAAATGGGACACTAATCCTTACTGATTTTGCTGCCTGGATAGGACTGTTTAGCTTGCTTCCAACCTATTACATGCAAATATAGACATATGCAGAGATGAATGCATTTTTAATTTTTAAGTGAAGAGGGGGGGGGTTCATGTGTGTTTTCCCATGCACTCCTTGTTCACAGGAAGCAGTAGCCTATAGAGAACATCAAAGCAATAAACAGATCACAGTGCTTCCACTGAACATTTAGCTTAGCTGCACCTTCAATAGCCTTCCAAAGGACTGAATTGAGGGAAAGAATTAGCTACAGAGATCAAATGTACCAGGTATATCTTTGAAATCCCTTCACAGTCCAGTATTTTGTTTATGACCAAAGCCCCTGAGCTGAATGTGAAAGCCAGTTTCCATGGATATTTAAATGACACTTTTATCAGGCATATTAGAATGACACACTTTGATATTTCGAAGTCTTGCAAGGTCACTTCTCAGCCACCCCTGAATTCGCTTCTGTCTAGCAATCAACGTTTCTTGTAAGGAACAAGCAGTGTTTGTGGCTTGTCAGTGTGACCAAATTGCAAAAGAACTGAAAATGTGGAGTGCCGAAGCATAGAAGATTAACCACACCAGCAACCTGTCACAGAAAACCAAAACCCTTTGCTATCTGTTCTTTTTCTTGCCTCCTGCTCCCCCACACTGCTTTGTGCTCCCTACACTGCAGGACAAGCCACAGGTAATTTTGTGCTGTAAGCAGATACATCTGTAAACTGAAGCACAAGACCAAAGCACTGACTCTGCAAACATGTGCATCTACCTTTCCTACATTGAGGTCCCACTGAAATAAATAGGATTGCTCATTCAGCAAATCAGACGTGTTTGAGGAAATGAGCCTTGCATTGGTATGTGACATATTTTAAGGCAGCATCATTTCAAGGATGGAAAAATATATCTTAGGCCTTCAGTGCAAGTTTTCTGTCATCACATGCAAAAAAATAAAATAAAAAAAAATAAGCAATAGTAAAGCCTGAAATAAAATTATTGGGAAGAAATTAGGAGCAATGAAAATGCTTTTCAAAGTAATGCTTCAATTCTGAAATAGCTATTATAAACATTTGTGCTTGCTATGGCTTGCAGTTAAATTTTAAAAATAGCACTTAAATATGCATGTTAATAACATCCAGAAGGCATTTCTTTCAAGCCTGTTTGGGCTCTTGAAGGGTTTAATTTAACCACAGCATTCATTTATGTCTAGCAGTTAGAATTTTCTGTTAAGCTCAAAGGAGCCGAGAGTTGTAACTATGATCTAATTGGTAAGGAATGAAGAATGTTTTTCATGTTTTATAGACATCATGAATCCTGATCATTTTACAGCGGTAAATTATAGAGTGCTCTGTTCACTGTGTATCCCTCTGGAAGTATGGGCCTATATCTCATTAAACTATAAAAATAACTTGCAGAGTTTGGTACTCCTCGAAAGCTATCCTGCCAAGGTGTGTTATTTTTATATCACTAATGCATGTCAGCTAGTCAGTCCACAGAAAGTTAGATTCTTTACTGAAACTAAATTAATTTATAGCTATATCCACATGTCAGAAGAGATGCATGAGGAACCTAAACTTCTATAGAAAACAATAATTTGTTATTGATTTTCAGCTCCTTTTTAAAAGCAGCTGCAATTCACTGATTTCTTAGTTCTTTCCTCTCTGGTACAAATGATCTATACAATGCTAGCAACATGACAAAGCAGCTCCTGTGGGTAAGGCAAATGACATAAAAGTCAGATGTGCTTTATCTCTTTTTGGCTTAAGACAAATGGTCCATCACTGAAACGTGAAAAAAAGATCAGAAGTGGGATGTTATGCTTTTTACGTATTTAACTTTTTTTTAAACATGTTTGTGATGAGGGAAAATATCTCCATTAAATGAATTATTTGCCTTTAAAATAAAACCTAGTATTTCACACGTTTTTTAAAGCTATATAATTGTCATGTGATTGTATAGTCTAGCTGAATTTAACTCCACTAAAGGCAATACACCACAAATGACAGATTGTGGGTCCTTAATCCTGCTGTAATATCTTGGGTTTGTGTTAAAAAAAAAAAAATCATCTGTTTGAAAGGCAGATGTTACAGAATTGCTACTGCAACTGCTGAAGTCTAAATTGCCAGCCCTTTAAAGCAAGGGTGGAGTGGTTTGGAAAAGAAAAAAGCAGCTCAAGAGCCAAGGTAGGAATGAGCCCAGCACTAGGAATACTCTTCAAGGAGCGCAGCAATAAGATAAGAGCAATAACCTTCTCCTTTCTGCCAACAGCACAGTGATTAACCACAAACATCTCCTTTCATAGCAAAATAGCTTAGATAGTCAACTAAATGATTCCCATCTTAGGACTATAGAGTAAATCATTCAACAATAGCTTTTGGGGGTGGAATAAGAAATAAAAATGATAATAATTTTAAAAATACAGGCTTCTCTGTGATTTTTTTCTTTCTATGGAGGAAAAAAACTGACTCTGTTGTTAGAAAATTTGGCCCACATAATTTCTTCTGCACAAGGTTTTGCTGCGAGTGCCACAGTACCTTCACTAAACAGCCTTAGGTCCAAACTCCTCTCCCCAGGTCTGGCTGTCTTGGCCACAGCCCTTCTTTAAACAGGATTTTCTCCTCAGAGAGCAAAGGGTCAGTTTCCCAAGAGAGGACGCCAGATAAATCATCACAGTCTGGTGTGTGAAACCCTTTGCATTTAGCTACTTCATGGTTATCAGAATGCACACCCTTCCTTGGAGCTGCAGGTTACAGCAGATCTTGGTCCCTCTAGGACTAATTCAACTCTCAAAGCTAAGGGACGTGCAAAACTTGCTGATCTTTCATCTCAAGGTCACCCACAGCTGATGATGAACACAGGGAAAGGTCACTTAGATATACCAAACAAAGGGCCAGATTCAAAATAAGTAATTGCCTTCTCAGGTGGTGAGTTTCCACACACAGACTTCTGGACCAGATTTCCACACACATCCTTGCAAATAAATGAAGAGGAGCTGAGAAGAGTAAACAGAAAATGACAAAAACTTTCTTACCTACTGCAAATCCCATCTACCTTCAACACATCCAGAAAAGCCGAAATGGAAAAGTTCTGAAATGAAAAGCAAATAATAAGAAAATTATTAATTCACAGAAATATTTATACCCATAAGGAGCCAGACAAACATGGAAACAGAATCAGAGAGGATGCTGAATGACAAAGATTTATTAGGCGTAACAGAATATGGCTGGAGTGGTTGCATCCCAATTACGTTCATTAAATCTATATTTGGAAAGAATAGAAAAAGAGGCAGTAAAATCTAACAGCCACCTCACAAATTTTAGAGAGCTACTAGGACCACTGTGAGAGGTAAGTCTTCCTGGATGTCGTGGTTTAACCCCAGCCAGCAACTAAGCACCACGCAGCCGCTCACTCACTCCCCCCCCATCCAGTGGGATGGGGGAGAAAATCAGGAAAAGAAGTAAAACTCCTGGGTTGAGATAAGAACGATTTAATAGAACAGAAAAGAAGAGACTAATAATGATAATGATAACACTAATAAAATGACAACAGTAGTAATAAAAGGATTGAAATGTACAAATGATGCACAGGGCAATTGCTCACCACCCGCCGACCGACACCCAGCCAGTCCCCAAGCAGCAAAAATCCCTGCCCCCCCACTTCCCAGTTCCTAAACTAGATGGGACATCACATGGTATGGAATACACTGTTGGCCAGTTTGGGTCAGGTGCCCTGGCTGGGCATGAGAAGCTGAAAAATCCTTGACTCTAGTCTAAACACTACTGAGCAACAACTGAAAACATCAGTGTTATCAACATTCTTCACATACTGAACTCAAAACATAGCACTGTACCAGCTACTAGGAAGACAGCTAACTACATCCCAGATGAAACCAGGACACTGGAAAAAACAGAAGGACTAGGGATAAAGATGCAATCACAGGCACATGTTGCTGTTGAAACGCATATAAGAACCAACAGCATCTGGGGCAACGTGCAGGCTGCTCTTGCCTGCCAGACAGCATGCTACAGGAAAATTTTAACTACCTGCCTTACTAGATGAAATGGAAACCTGGGAATCAAACCCAGCTCTGCTTGTCTCTCCAATTTGGACCGTAACAGAGCACATGGAGATCTCAGTTCCTGATTTTCTTTTATTGGCAAAACAAAGACAACTCAGATTATCAAGCAAAAAAAACCAGAAAAATTTACTAGTTGGGCAACAGAGGAGGATGGGGAAACAAGCTGAAAGAAGTTCCTAAATTAAATAGGGAACAACTTCGTAGTCCAGAAAGCTGGATTTTCACCAGTCACTGCACTACTCACCAGTAAGAGAAGCTGATCAGAAATGGGATCCTTTGTTCACATGAAGTTAGCAAAAAAATTAGTTCAAACTTCAATAATTTGCAGGATAGAGAGGGCAAATATCATTAGGAAATCTAGTCAAGCACAGCGCAGGGGTTCAAAAGGCCCATACAGCATCTTATAGCTCAAACCCAAGTTAAAAAGCACAGCTTCCGTGGGGTAGTGCTCAGAGAGCAGCTGACATACATACACCATACAGGCACAGACGTACATTTCCTAAAGACAGATTTCAGACTACTAACATAGCTTCTCTCATCACAGAGGCTGATGTCCTCTGCCTTTGTTGACACCTGCAAAATATACATCCTTAAAGTTGTAAAATTTTCTTTTTTTGTTGTTGTTTATTATTCTCAAGACAAATAATATTAATCCTAGTGCTTTAGTCTTTGGCAGTGCAGCACGTAAAGGCCTTGGCAAATAATCTCTCCCTCTTTCTGTGACCCTTTAAGTTGAAGATGCTTGCCTTAAACAGAATCTGATCTGTTTCTGAGGTGGTAAATGAGTGAAAAGTATCACTCAGATGAGAGAGCTGTGATGAGAACCACAATGCAAAAGGTTGGATCCCAAATATATATAGATTTATAGGAGTGGCATTCAACCATGTATAAAAGTTATAGGTGACTGTAATTACCCAAAGCACATAAATACCAACATGAGATAGGAGAAAGTATATATAAATTTAGAGAAACTTCATTAATATTGGCTCAGCATTACAAAGCGTAACCATCAAGTATGATCCAACATAATTATGGTTTGCAAAACTGTAATTTACTCAAATTTGAAAAGGCAATGATACACTATGTCATAAAAAATATACACATGCTGCCACTCAAATATTTGCAGTGTTGTAGCTCTTTAAGTATTTTGTATTTAATTTTGTTTAAGCCTGTGTAATTGTACTGTATCTGAACATTCAGTATGAATGAGGCTGAAATAAGTCCTATTCCAGCTGAACTGAATGTCTGTTGAATTTTAATGAGACAGATTGTCTCTTTTAATGTGTTTTTGTACAAATTGATTATATTAAAATATGCTATAATTGAATTATATGTTAGACTATTATTTAGAATTACTTGTTGTGTTATTAGCCCTAGATTCCTGCATAAACATTGCAAATTCTAAATATTTTAAATAACATCATTCAGAGTAGAAATAGGTAAATTACATAAAATTGATTTGTTTGTGTTATATAAAAGTGCAAGTATATGTTATTTTAAAATTTTTTCCCCACACTTTTTTTTTGCATTGCTCCTTTTGTTCTATGTAGATGAATCTGATGCTCAGGAAAAGAAACAAGGCCAAAACCTTGGAAAGTCATCTCAGTCAAAGATAAACTGTTATCTTTACGTCCATTATCATTACCAGAGATCATTTTTTCACAGCTCCAAAATTCTCCCCAGTGGGCAGTAGTCCATCTTACTAAACTACCTACCCATAATTCAACCCCATTTCATGCAATTGTCTGTCTATGCTCATGAAAGTCCAGCTCTGAACTACAATGGAGACTATTTTCCATAGCCTCCAGGGAGGTAGCTAATTTTGTTGGCTGCCTCCATTCCATCCGTCTTCTAGTGAATAAAGAAGGGCTCGCCTTTTCCCTAGTACTGCCCACTCTCAGAAATCCAAACGTCTGTTCTGTGGAAAGCACTAAATTAGTACAAATGCTGAAATGCCAGAGTAGAAAGCTATTCATTCTCATGCAAACTCAGAATCAGCTTTCACAACCACAGTAACTACTGACAGCTCTTGCAGGCACAGGACTAGGTCTCCAGAAGACAAAACCTAATATTTAAGTCTTGTGGGAAAAGCCCATGGCCAGAGTCAAACTGAACTAACGTCCTTCAGCAACTCTTCTTTTTGTATGGGTGCATCCCAATCAATAATATAGAAAATAAGAAAATGACACTGTTCCTTTACTCTCTAGTACTTAAAATAATATTTTAATTCAATACAGAACAGGGAATTCCTCCAATTCAGGTAATTTTGAGGATTTTAAGCATCCAATCATCAACCACTGCCATAAAAAGAACAATGGTTTGAATGGACTGATTCACATTACTGAATTCTCATTCAATTCTTACTGGTTTGACATGGAAAAGTTTGATCAATGGTGGTAAGGAAAACAAAACGTTTAGTTGAAGGAACTAACATGCAATATTAATGAGTCTTTTTCTAAACATTAGGTAAACTCTCTTTCTAGATGTCAGTCTATAATTCTCACAGAGAATCTACAGACAAGATAAGTGAATGTGATGCCATTTTGCTTGCGTGAACAAATAATTTATAACATATTTGAAGCTTTTGACCCTTATTCAGTTATGGGCCATAAAATATCTAATTTAAAAATGATATATGCTGTCTTATTTCCATTAACATTACTGGAGTAGACAAAGATTCTTGTTGTGAAGGATGGTTACCTTTAAAGATTCCAAAGAGTAATTCCCTGTTATTGTATAAACAATGAAAAAATCACAGCAGCAACTTATCAAGTGCAGAATGAAGCTAGCTTCTGTGTGAGTGTATAAAAAGAAAATTTGATCCATGGACAGCAGAAAAAAAGGCTTTTTGTATGGAAGTTATAAACACTGAGTTAATTTCAACATTTTCTGCAGAAGGGTGTGATTTAGTGCTCCAGTAGTGCTGTTTTCCAGCAAAAGCTGTCACATTACTGCTTCCAGCAGGTATGGAAACTCAGAACAAGATTTTACTATTTTCTCCACACTGCATTCACCAGGGAATAAAAAAATTTCATCCTGAATGAAAACAAATCACACTGCATCCTTGCAAGCTTAGCCAAGCAGGATGACTATAGCTGTATAGTCAGTGTTGTAAGCTCTTTCAGATGAAGACAGTCTTTCTATATGACACAATCTGTTTGGGCTCATGGCTCCTATTCCTCGCTACTAGTAGAAAACAAATAAGTAATAATTTCTTGTGTGTACATAGATCTATCAACAATGTGTATTCATTTTCCCATACATCACATCAATAACATGTTCAATTACACTGTGCTCATTTCCTCTCTTTTATGTTAGAACAGCTACATTAATTTTAAGAAACTACTGCTAATTTGCGTATGTCGCTTAAATAACAACGTGTCCTGTGCTGTAAAATGAACAGGGGACCTACATCTTCACCGTTGCCTCTAGCACAACCCCTTCCCAAAAACATGGTTAAATGGATGGGCAGTACAAAAAAGGTTCAGTCAGCTGACTTAGGGCCTGCTCGTTAGCCTTGGAAACAAGTTGCAAAATCAAGTGCCCCTCATTGAAATTCCTTGCCCGCAGTCCCTTTGCATTTATAACTGTGGGAAATCAGCTCCGCCACCTGAGCTGGCCTCAGCTGCCATGGCGTCACATGAAGATAGATGTGATCACTTACAGAGGTACAATAGGGAGCACTCTTCTGCTCTGCTTTCATCTCACTCCCTGATCTCAGATCAAAGCAGGAAGGCAAGCAGAGCAAGGGCATGTCTACACGGGGACATTACATCAATCTAGTTTGTTCACTCCAACAGCAGCAATTTAAATATATCTCATTGAAAGGCTTTTGCACTGGTTTGTCATGCCGGCTTAAAATATTTTCCTTGTTAATCATAACATCCAAACAGCTCTGTGCTTGTCTGAATTAACTGCCCCAACTTCCCAGCCAATATTTCATGGCTCAGTGTTTGCAACTGTGAGTTTTCTTCCTGTGCTTTAGGAGGCTCACTTGAAATTAAAGAAATTTGTGGGTGGGTGAGCAAAACAGAGTCAAATGAATGCACCCCTTGAAATCTTTTCCTGGTATCCATTAACATCATCAAAAGCATTACTCATCTGCTGTCGTGCAGCATCAATGACCCATTACTTAACATTGTAATTATTGTAATATGAACTGAACAACACACACATATTTACCATTGCACCACTGGGCAGATTTTCCTTTTTTGCAGAAACAAGATGACTGGCAGCACAGTTTACAGAAAGACCTGCTTTCCTCATGCGAAAAAAATGAGCAGAGATCATCTGGGCAGAGCTCACAAGGAGCTGCAGCAGACAAACACCACCATGAAGCTTTTCCTTGGGTCACAGGGGCTGAAGTTCAGCAACCATAGCCATCATAGCGCATGAGTTAATTCATTTGATGTTGGTAGATCAGCTGTCAGGAGTCCTGTTCTGGAGCTTTACCAGGTCACCTGGAGTCTTGTCCTGCCTGAGGCCATTGCATCATCCCTTCAGCAGCAAGTTTTCAGTCCTGATCCTTTGAGGCCTGTCAGACCACAAGGGAGAAGTCAAATGGCAGAAATAGGTGTTTCAGAGAGGTACCTGATCTTAAAAGCTTTAGACACTGAACTATGCTTGAACATGGGAACATAAACTCCTGAAACAGTTGGCAATGCAGATGAAGTTGTTCCTCCTGCCATTCCAGAGAGGACGCTGCTGCAAAACATTTTTATTTTAGCATATGGATATTTCCAAGGGAAGTCAGTTTCATGAGAACAGTTCTAATCATATCCAGCACAGTTCAAATCTGCCTCTGAAAATTAAGGATTTTAAGGACAGCATAGTGAACTGTCATTAAAAGAAAGCTCTAGGACAAACTTAAATTATGACTTTAAGGGGAGGTGAATTTTTCATCCCTGCTAATGAACCCATCCAAATAAAGAGCCATAAGGGTTTTTAATAAGATCAATATATTTCTTTAAATTATTGAATTTTCCTACAGGCTTTGAAAATGCGTCATCTCAGCTACTTAATGCATACAAAGTGTTTGAACAAAAAGAACTCATCCTGCTGACGGACCAGGAGAGCAACAAGTTTCTGATATTTGCTGCTGAAAACACACATTCTGGTGCTAACAGGTCTCTGAAACTTCGTGGCTGCGTTTGGGAACCCATACTCACTCACGAGGGCAGATATATTTGTACACGATACATGATATAACCCCAAAGTCAGCAGCTATTAAATTCAAGTCACTTATTAGCAGAGATTCATTTTCCATTTCCCACTTAATAACTTCAACTCTGTTCTCCATGGATAAAGAGTGATATTAAATGGCACTACTGTTACAGTTATTTGTGTCTCCAATGTCAGCCTGTACCCCACATCTGTCCACAGTTCTAAGAATGTGAACAATGGTTGACTTGGAGGTGGAGTGGTACAAAATTATTTTGAGACAGTCAGTAATGGAAATATGTTTGTTGGCTACTTCCAATTACTCGAGGCACCAAAGTGCACAATTTAGCAAAAGTCATTATAAACCTAAATATATGTACATATGCTTTCACAATGTTTCATAAAATTTATTAGTAATATTTTCAAAGAGATTAATTAAGTGGCTAGAGAAAACATTTCTTACATTGTATTTTTGATGAAAAACAAAGAGAACAACGTGATACAAAAAAGCTGCAAAATTATATTAAATTAAAACTGCCTATTTTCTCTGCTGTCATATTTAATATGCTTTATAGCTCTTTTAAATTTAGAATTAAATTAAGTGAAACATTAACCAGAGAGGAATGTTTTCACAACAAAAAATGCCCTAATAACTTAGTGTTAATGATACCAACTATATTCTTGATGCAGACCTTTGTCCTGCTTTAATACTTCCATGTTGGCATTATTGGTCCCAAAAGAAATTTAGTCTTCAAGTCTAAATAAGATATGCAAGCCAATTAGTAAGTAAATAAACAAACAGAACTAGTGGTTTTTATTTTTAAAACCTGCATGCCAGGAGTCACTTGAACTTACTTCTCCTCCCCTACAAGTTGGAACATAATAGGATCAATTGTATGTGCAGCAAAGTGCACTTATAGAGCACATCAAAAACTAAAGATGTCATGCAAGTAGCAACAGGCATATGAGAATTGCCTGAGTAAAACTAGAAGAATCAAAGTTTTCTCAAATGTTTGACTGGGTCAACCTGTATTATGTCCTTGGACATAACCTAATCAGACACATAAAAAGCTTACATGGAAGACTTCACTAGTTAAAAGTGACGTTGTGGAAAGTGGGAAGGATAGGAAAGAGAACAGGCAGGCAGAAATAGATTTCTGAAGAGCTGCAGTGGGTTTTGCTATGTGGAGGAAAGAATCTCAATATCACTTAGTGATTTACTCTTCACAGTCCTTCTGACAACATATGGAGAAGCTACATAAAGCATTTTCCAGTCCTATTCAGAGCTCCCTAGGTAATCTTCATTGCAGATAAATATTATAATGCTTCAGCAGCTTCTAAACAGAGAACAAAAATTTCTGGTCAACAGAATATTGTGTTACTATGCAATACACATAGATACTACAGAGCATGGAAAGCTGTCTCAGAGTAAAGTAGTAATAATTCTCCATTACCATCTTCAAAAGACTTGGCTGCACTTCATCTTCATATGGCTCTGTACTAGAGCTTATGTCACGTATCTTGTTAAAACTTTTCCTTTCACACAGACACAAACCCAGGAGAATCTGGGGTAGGAGTTGTTTAAATGTTAATTTACCTATGACAAAAATACTTGTGAAAGCATGAAGCTGGAAGAAAAAAAAAAGTGGGGTTTCATATTAAACAACAAAAGAGAACAAATAACCCAAATACAAAGATTGCTTCTTTCAAAACACAGAAAAACCATCACTTAAGTGGTCACTGCCATAGAAAGAGCAACAGAGTCATAGTTTTTATGAAGTGAATATGCAAAAGTGGACATGCCATTCATATACACAAACATAACTATTTTCTGCAATGATTTTAAAAGTTAACCCATTGGCTGCATACAAAGCTTCAACAGAAAAAAAGTGAAAGCCTCTAGAGAAACACAGGTGTACTTTTATCCTTCTAACTTAAGACCATATAATAATCAAACTGATCTAATTCAAAGTGATTTGATTGACAGAGCTGCATAATCTATTTGCAGAATATGTATTTGGAACATCTTTACCTTCTGCATGAGTCAAGCAATATCTTCTTGTATATGTTTCTACCTTAACATTTGGCAAGCATGGCTTAAAAATCAACGTGCTTAGCACTTGCTAATACCATTTGCCAGAATGTGTCTGGTAAAATTATTCTTAAACTAGTGACCTTCAGATTGAAATAGTCAGTTATAGTAGCCCTAACATAATATGGAAGTGATTTCACGTCACTAATATCCCTGAGAGAGAGCCTAGTTTCAGTTTCTTCAGGGACAGAAATTATTCACGCAGCATTTGCTTTGAAGTTGTAACTTATGTGCAATTAGCAAACTATTCATAGCTGAAAAATGCAAATATGATAAAAAGAAGTTACTAATTATAATGATTTGTTAACCTTTCCTTTTCCAAATATGTGAGGTGACTTGGAAATAACCCTGTGTCTTTTTAAATTACTTCACAATCACAGCTTCATTCAAGTTTGACAGTTAATATTTTTGTACATTACCACAATTATACCAAACATTCATCACGGCTAGTTGGTGGGTCAATGCTGGTCTCCCACATTTCTAAAAACCAGCCAGTTTTCTACTTCTTCTCAGGGTAAATTTTAGGATCAGAAACTAATGACAAGTGAACCTCAGTAGGCCACTAATTGCCAAAAGTTATTATTTGAAAGGCATTTTCTGGCTCCAGGAATCTTTTTTTTTTTTTTTTTGCCATGCATAGAATATTCATTTTTTCAGTATCAGTCATAATCGTTAAGGCAAAATGGATACACTAGCTGTCCCGGAAGTAACATTTTTATGACAGTTTTACAAAAAACAATCTAAACCCACCAAAAAAACAGAATTCTTCTCTTCAGTTAGCATTGATTTTTCAAATATTTGCAAGTAAAGAGAAGTTACCTGAGTCTGGTGTTGAAAATACTCATTTAGTGTGTATTGCAGTAAAAACAAGTAGCAGAAAAAAAAACCACATGAAACGCTAAGCATAGAAGGCATTATACAAAGTATTTTGTTTTTTTAAACAAATATCCTTAGTAGATTGAAAGAAAAATAAAAAATCTTTGATAAGAATTAAATTGGAGATGGAGCCTGTCACCATGGCATATGCTTCTTTAACTTAAGCAAGCCAAAGGCATAGTTCCTTCATGAAAAATCTCAGGTCAGATCTCAGAGCAGTTCTGCCAGCCAAAGCCAGTGATTACTTGAGACTTTCAGTTCTGCAGCAGGACCAAAAAATATGTTCCCAGTCCTCCCAAAATTTCAAAACTGATAGTCAGATGACTTCATTTTAAAACCCACTGAGATGACAGAGAAAAACCAACCTGCTACACACTGTCTTTGTCTCTGTTAAAAAACACTGCAGGTAGGCACAGAACAGGACACACCTAAGTCCATTAACAATTACTCCTAGCCAAAATCTGACCATCATGTTTTGAATGATGCTCTGACATACACTGAGGCTACAGACAACATCATTCTTATCAAGATAAACCTCACATTTTCCTCAAATCAGCACTACTGAGATAAAACTTTTGGCAATGAGTGGAAGTAAAGCAATATGCTGCACAGGCCATCAAGGAATCAGGTGGATCCATTTACTCTCTGGTATTTACAGCTTAACAAACAGCACTTCTCAAATGATCATGCTGCAGTTTGATTTACTGTTGTGAGTAAGTCAATAACCTTTGCAGCTGCAAAAGCAGCAAGTGCTTTAAACAGAGGGGTTGGGCAGAGAGATGTCAAAGGTTCTTCTGTTCATGAAGAGCAACAGAACTGAAAACCACACAAAGACCATCCTTCTTTATAATGTGATCAGCCAGATAAACTGTGAGAACCTCAGAAAATTGTAAAGAAGTAGGTGGCTGCACATGGATCCTGTAGCAAAAGTCAAGGAATGAGAAAATGGTTATTTTTATTAAACAAGTTCTTATTGTGCATTAAATGTATTTTATCACTCTCTACTGCTATTGTTGTAATACAGATGGCAATTTAAGACATGATAGAGGTGATGGTATTATGACAACAAGCTCCCATAAAAATTTATTTAATATAATTTAATGTATTTGTGTAGTTCCATACATCAGAACAAATTTATCATGAGAAAATTTTGCTAATTGTTCTAATAATACCCATTATGTTGACAAGAACTTCTCTGGTTTGGTCCCAGGAATGGACAAATTCTTTACTGATAGAATAAAAAGCACACTCTAGTTTGCACAGCAGTGCAAAAATGCAAGCATACAGGGGAAAAAGGCTGAGGAATTTTCAACACATAATTTCATGACACATCTTTGAGTTGTTCAGCTCAGTTGATGGACATGGATTACTTCAATTAAAATACATCTGTCTGAATACATTGCTATTGCAGAGGGCACCTGGTGGCACTGTCACACATTGTGTTACAAGTTCTTTTTGTAGACAAGTGAGCAGTCTTTGATTTACACAAAAATATCAAGCCATCATTATTTTTTTAATTCACATTTCTTGGGAAAAATATGGTAGTTTTCTCTGCATTTTAGTCTCCTGGCTGAGCCTATTGCCCCAACACAAGTGCTCTGCTGGAACCGGGCAGTCAGGTTTGTGATCACCTCTGCTAAGGAACAAACAAACACCCTACATAAACTAATCCCAGTAAAATAACATCCTGGCTCAGCAGTACTAATTTCTCCAGTGAGAGCATAGCTTGCCATGCCTCAGCTTTTGCTATCATTTACTGGAGGGTGACAGTATGATCATAAAAAGGAAAATGTGTATAAAATATGTTAAAGTATTCATATGTAATTTTATTCAAATATGCTTTTTTTCCCCCTGTTAAACATGGGCATTGATCTGAGACTCTATTCAAATACAGCAGCACAGATCATTTTGATTATTTTGCTGGGAGAAAAAGTAGATATTGCTTCCCACCTACAGGAAGAAAAATCTCAAATAAATCAGATCTGGTGTGAATGTAGCTCCCACAGATATCTCCACACTAAATTCTTTAGTGACAAGATTGCTAGTATGAGTTACATGTCCAACATTAAACAGTGAGAAAAAGGTGGTAAGTGGGAAAGTAATATCATTTGCACTGATAAAGTAAGACTATAAAGACAGCTGTAATCTACACAAAGACAGGATAGATGAGGACATAAAGTAGCAAATACAAATACTGTTACTCTTTGGAAGCTTCTTTTTCAGATCCCTACATTCACACACCTTTTTCTACCACCCCTAAAAGCACATCTTTAAGATGACTGAAAGAAACCCAGCCATTCTTCAAAAATACTCATAACTTCCTTTATAACAATTTGCTTTCAAGGTGAGTGTATTGGGTTTGTGTGGCAAGGGTTTGGTAACAGGGGAGTTACAGGGGTGGCTTATGTGAGAAGATGCCAGAAGCTTCTCCTGTGTCCCACAAAGCCAATACCAGCCACCTCCAAGATGAACCCGCCACCAGCCAAGGCCGAGCCCATCAGCAATAGTGGTAGCGCCTCTGGGAGAACAGGTTTAAGAAGGGAAAAAAGTTGCAGTGGGCACAGAAACGGCAGCCGGAGAGAGGAGTGAGAACATGTAAGAGAAACAACCCTGCAGACCCCCAGGTCAGTGAAGAAGGAGGGGGAGGAGGTGCTCCAGGCACTGGAGCAGAGATTCCCCTGCAGCCCGTGGGGAAGACCATGGTGAGGCAGGCTGTCCTGCCCCAGCCCATGGAGGTCCACGGTGGAGCAGATCTCCACCTGCAGCCCGTGGAGGACCCCATGCTGGAGCAGGTGGGTGCCCAAAGGAGGCTGTGACCCCGTGGAAAGCCCATGCTGGAGCAGGCTCCTGGTAGGACCTGTGGCCCCGTGGAGAGAGGAGCCCACGCTGGAGCAGGTTTTTCGGCAGGACTTGTGACCCCGTGGGGGACCCACGCTGGAGCAGTGTGCTCCTGAAAGACTGCTGCCTGTGGAAAGGACTTGCATTGGAGCAGTTCGTGAAGAACTGCAGCCCATGGGAAGAGTTCATGGAGGACTGTCTCCCTTGGGAGGGACCCCACGCTGGAGCAGGGGAAGAGTGTGGAGTCCTCTCCCTGAGGAGGAAGGAGCAGCAGAGACAAGGTGTGATGAACTGACCCCAACCCCCATTCCCTGTCCTCCTGCGTTGCTGGTGGGGAGGAGATAGAGCATTTGGGAGTGAAGCTGTGCCCAGGAAGAAGGGAGGGGTGAGGGGAAGGTGTTTTAAGATTTGGGTTTATTTCTTGTTTTTCCTCAAGTCGAGTCTATTTTGCCCATGATAATAATTGCTGAGTGATCTCCCTGTCTGTCTCAACCCACAAGCTTTCTGTTATTTTTTCTCTCCTCTGTCCAGCTGAGGAGGTAGAGTGATACAGCAGCTTTGGTGGGCACCTGGCAACCAGCCAGGATCAACCCACCGCAGGGATCTTTCAGCTGGACAAAAAAGGCATAATTATTACTGGTTTTGAAAGAGCCAAATATTTAAAATTTAAATGCCATAATGCAGCAACATTGCAATAACAGTACATTGAAGAGAATAACAGTTCCTTCCTGTTTAAAAAAAAACCAGTTGTTTATTGCAAATTTTTAGAATTTACCATTTACAAAGTAAGGAATATGTACCCTTGGTGGAAGAGGACCAGGTCAGAGAATACTTCAGCAAACTGGGCATACATAAGTTCATGGGCCTTGGTGGGATGCACCCATGAGTGCTGACAGAGCTGGCAGATATCATCATGAGGCCACTCTCAATAATCTTTGGTCGATCATGGAAAGTGGTAGAAGTGCTCAGAAACTGTAGGAAAGCAGAAGTCACTCCTATCTTCAAGAAGGGCAGGAAGGAGGACCCAGGGAACTACAGGCCAGTCAGCCTCACCTTGATCCCTGGGAAGGTGGTGGAGCAGCTAATCCTGGAAACCATTTCCAAGCACATGAAGGTCAAGAAAGTCATCAGGAGTAACCAGCCTGGCTTTACTAAGGGGAATTCATGCTTGACCAAGTTGATAAACTTCTACAGTGAAATGACTGGACTGATAGATGAAGGGAGTACAATGGCTATTGTATACCTAGACTTCAGTGAGGCCTTCGTCTCCCGTAAGATCCTCACAGATAAGCTGTTGAAGTATGGGCTGGATGAGCAGTAATGTGGATGGAGAACTGGCTGAACAGCTGGGCACAGAGGGTGGTGATCAATGGCATGAAGTCTAGTTGGAGGCCAGTAATTTGGAGGGTGAACAAGTACTGGCACAGGTTACTCAGAGAGGTGGTGGAATCTCCATCCTTGAAAATATTCAAAAGCCATCTGGACATGGTCCTGCAAAAACAGTTTTGATGGATCCACTTGAGCTGGGGGGTTGGACCAGATGACCTCCACAGGTCCCTTCCAACCTCAGTCATCCTGTGATTCTGTGATATCTTTTAGCTTGTGAAGGAGGTAAATTTTTATTTCAAAAGTAAACAGAATTTACACTGAGTTAAAATGTGGCACTGTATCAAGCCCAATTTCAAACTCATCTTGTAGGTCAGCAATGATAGATTTTGGATTCGATTCTGGCACATGAAACCTTGTAATTTTATTCTTAACTTTAGCTAAACAAGTAAATCCTTTGTTAAAATATATTCTACTTATCCCTAGGGTCCACCCCTGACATTCACTGCTAACCCAGACCAACAGCTGCGAAGGGGCCACCCTATACCCATTTTTCCAGGCGGCAGAAACAAATGTGGCAGCTCCAGCACTGTGGAGCCAGAGTAGCGAGTCAGACTGCTGCTGTTGCTGCTGCTTGTCCCTGGGAAGACTCCTGCTCCCCAGAAAGCTCTGTCCCCCGTGACAAACCCATCCTTGCGGGCGTGTGGAGAAGCAGCCCTCAAGGGCACTCCTACTAGCCTTATGGTTAATCACTTACCACTTAAAAACATTTCCTGTTAAAAGATGATGTAAGTCCATTCCTTGCAAGGTTCTTCACCCCAATAATGACCTAACATTTAGTCCATGCCATTCAGCACATACACAGCTATACAACTGCTGAAAGCCTAATTTTCTATTACCTTACCTAAGAGCAGCTGGGAAAAGCCTTCTATTGAATTAGTTTATTATTTTGTGCTGTTTTTATTTGATAAGCCCACATAATGCCATCTTTTGAGCCAGGGACCTTCTTGAGTTATATGCAGAAATAAGTGTCAGTGATCCACATGTAGCACACAAAAAGGCTTAATTTTTTAATTAGCAAAACTAAATGAGAGAGATGTAGTAACAACACTTCTTTCTGAGTCCAGCATTATTTTTCTCTCAGGTAACAGATGAGGGCTGGTAATGCTTTTCCCAAACTAATCTCTACCTCAGAGCACAGTCTGATGAACAGGTTAATATACGTACAATTTATTTTTAAGCTCAGTTACTTTTTCACCCTTTCAAACACTATCCTATATTAATCTTAGCACTCATGTCAACAAGGAAGAAAGCTGTCCCTATTGTCCCTTGGCATTTAAGGCTGCATTCAATGCAGATAAGTTTTGTTTGGGAAGGTACAGGGTTTGCTGAAGACAATCACTGGAGATAGAACCTTAATTTAACCTCAAGCCTGTAGTATTTCCCCTGGGACATGGATGACTGATAACACGGCAGAGGGCAAGGAAAGCACAAAATTATTGAGAAATGGAAGCAGCAAATCTCCAGTGTTGAATTTCTTCCTCTAAATCATTGTTTATAAGGATAGTCATGCATGTCTGACTCAGTCTGGAGACAGTAAGATGCATCTTAAAAGAGTAGTTTTAAAATGCACTGATAGTGGATATTTTGGAAGTCATTTCCAAAGCATATGAAATACAGTTGTCATATATTCATCTTAAACCAATTCTGATTACAGAATCAAAATACACTTGCTCATAGTGTACATAGGTACAAGGTAGGTCAGCAGTTGCTAATTTAAATAAGTCCTTAACAGAAAGCTTGATAACATTTCCCATAGGAACTTTAGAAAATGGTGTTAATGAGCATTATTAAACCTGCTTCTGTAAGCAAATAGATCTTTATTAACTGAGGTTGCATGTGATGTTTCCCTGTGTTATAGCCTTAAATGGGCAACATGAAAAACTAGATGGTATTTTGTTTTAAATAAAAAGGTTTTCTCTTTTCTAAACTTAAAATAAAGCTATTCTGTTAAGGTTAAAGGTTAAATAACCCTTTTATTTATTAATGATAAATTTAATTGCCCAAAGCCAAATTGAATACAAGCTGATTTATGTTTTCCTTTTTATAGTGATAAAAAAAACATCCTTAGTAGACACAGCTAGAAAAGGTTGCCCTGGCTTCAGAATCCTTGCTTTCAGAATGGAAGAATTCATTCATTTAAAATAGAACATGTGAATATCCTTTATCAGACAAAAAGGTGAAATGAAAACCACCCTTGTGCTATGAAAAAAAAAAAAAGCTTAATTTTATTGCATCTCCAAGTGTGGATTCTCTTTTAAGCACATCTGAGTTGCAAAACAAAAGCAATTTTTCTTCCTGCTATCAACCATAAAGCATCCAAATCCCTGAAAAAAAACAAAGGAAATTGGAAGAACTGAGTTAAATTTAAGCCCAGATTTTAGGGAGAAAATTTACATCAATAATTGAACCAATACAGTAGCCTCTTAGTATAAAATCAATTATATGCAGTTAAAGAAGCATTTGTGTTTCATTGTTAGAGGTTGTTGCAATTTATTTTCTAATAATAAAAAGCAAAATACCAAATCAAAATCCTCAGCTGATACTTTAAAATACTTGCATATTTGCAGAGAAAACAGAGATAGTATTTTGATAAGACTTTTAGCTCAACAGAAGGGCAGGGCAAAATGTAACCCCTGAAGACAGCATCCTGCGCTTCATATTGAGCAATGGCTAATGAAATCCTAAGAGGGTTTGTTACATAAGCCAGTGGACTGAAGAAACCTTTAACATGTAGGAAACCGGAGTTAATTAAACTGTTACGGGTATCCTATCCATCATCCCACCAGACCGCTCTATTCTAAACCTATTTACATTTTGCAATTGAAAAAATGTGCTTGGCGTGGTTGATAAACCATGTTTACTGTCCTTATTGATTTGACATTTGTGCATAACCTTTATGCTTTAATTATCTAATAGCATTTCCTGAATCTTTCTCTGGTACAGAAAGTATTTGATTTCCAAGCAATTAGACATATCTGACAATTAGCAGACAGTAAGAGTGTTCCCTTCAACAAATTAATCAGTTAGAGAAAGCACTGGTTCATCACTGCACTGAATTTGCTGAAAAAGTTGTTTTATTGAATCTCATTTCAACCTGCTTCAGTACCTCAGTGTAATCAAAGTGCATTTCAACTCTGCTCATATTTCACTCACAGGATAGATTGCCTTTAAGGATCTTCCTTTCCCATATAATAATTCTGAAACCTAAATGCAACATAAAAGAATTTAAACTTAAGGTTAACAGCTGGTTGCATTTGTGTGGATCAGCAGAAGAAATGAGATCAACTATTTTCTAATACGTATAGGGTCAAGTAAAAGAAGAAAGCTGGTCACTGCAATTTAAATTCACCTTCTATTTTGAATCTTTGATAAGACAGATAAATTTTTTATTTCCTGTTTGAGACACAGTTTCTGAGGATTTGCTTTCAATACATTGCATGTGTTAAATCACTTTATGATATTTTTAAGCTTTTATCCATGACTTATTCTAGCACATATTTCTGCCAAAAGTCTTCACATTGCAACATTGAAAGTCACTGTAGTCAACTTATGGAAAACACACCTGTTTCTTTGGTTTGGATACATTTCTTCAGAGAGAAAATCTAGCAGTGAAAATTTAATAATGAAAATATTTGCATGTTTCACATTTATGAAAGAATATGTGCAATTCTGTCTTACCTGTGAAATGAGATGAGTGACTTGAGATCAAATGTTGAAGCTTGTATTTGTGAAAGGTAGCATCTTATCTTTTCCTGCATAAATGGACCACATCATTGTGAAAGGGGCCTAAGGCACCACATTCAGCTGAGAGAAGTTTCTCCCAATGCAGGTGCTGCGTGAAAGAGCTGTACATCATATTCTCTCATAAGCCTTAACGCAAGAAGCAAAATATGTTGGAGGCAGGAGCCACGTTTTGCTCTAGACTGCAGTACAAACCCTGTGAGCTCCTGGTCATCACTGATTACTTTCAATTTACCTGGACATAAGTCATAATTTAAATAGCTTCTCCCCTTCCAAATATTATCCAACATCATTACAAAGAAAGAAGGGGTGTAATTTGCGCTTCAGAGAGGGGCAGGATCAAGATGACAGAAATTGGGCTAAAAGCCTTTGCTGGACTTCAAATTTTACACTCTGCCTTTAGGCAGTGCAACCCAGATCTTCCAGGGAGAAGAGCTACATGGTTATACCACACAGAACTACAGGGCTTTACCACATACAAACCTGGTGCTTCTTAGGCATCTCCAAAATACAATACTTGGATTTAGGTAGTGTAAGAGCAGTCACGCACTTTAGACAGTGTTGCTGGCAGTTTTACACAGCAGTTTTACTACAAATAATTTATAAACTAGAGCAGAAGAGAGATTTCTCTCAGATGGAAGGGAAAGACTGTAATCTGTTTCCTTTCTTCACTTTTTTCACATTGTGCAAGCAAGAAACAAAGGAAAATAAACAATGTTTTGATACAGTAAGCTAATTAAAAGCTGACCAAGAATCTAGAGTTAAGATGTCAGAAATCAGTTATTATTTTTTGGTAGCAATCAGTAAGTGTGGCTGGTTCGTCTCATTCTTTCTTCCTGAAATAGTACTTAGCCATCAGTTCTCATCCAGAGAGTTATTTCTAAGAAGAATACATTTATCTCATCCAATAAAATGATACCCTTCTTTCAACCTAAGCTTTTAGTATTTTAATCACTTTTTACCTCATCTTTAAGCAACTCCCTCGCTCCTCAGAGAACTTTATATTTAATCAGGGCATAACAGCCTGGACTCAATCCCATGTCCATGTGCAGGCAAAATTCTCCTTGCTCATGAAATAATTTCATAAGTTTTAGTGAGATTTTGGCATGAGCATACAATCACAAAGAATGGCATTTGGTGAAAATCAATGAAAAACTTTTTTGCACTGGCACAACACAAGTATCTTTATAGTTCACCAATAACTAGTTTGGACATCTTGCTCTAATTTAAGAGTTTATATATATATATATATCTCCATCTTTAATTCTTTCACAGAATATTGCTTTTGTTTCCTACATAGTATACAATGCTGTGTGAAAAAAACATGCTCTTGGACAAGTTAAAAATAAAAAAAAATGTTGGTTTCCTCTCATCTAATTCTTGAATGGAAAAATGTGAATCTCTCTCTCTGATCAGTGGAGTAATTCAAGCAGTTAAATATCTTGCAGCGGGGCAGATCTTGGCTGCATTGCTTGATGTTTATTCCATCCTTGTATACAGAAAGTCTTGATATGGAACCCTATTGTTTGTGTTGGCACCTAAGAGCAAGCCTATAATGCAGGCTTAAATTTTCCTCCATATTAATAATTTGAAGATGCCTTCTTTCCATATCCCATTATTTTGCTAGAGGTGCCATTCAGAACTGAGTTTTGATAAATTCAGCCTGGTGCCTCTGTGACTACTGCATTGGTACAGTAGCTTTAAATATTTATATTGTGCTGGTGGTGATAATTATTATTTCAACTCAGTATAGTTTTAATGCATTTAAATGTCAGTGTTTCTCTGTTTAATTCATCATGCATACGTTCAGATGCTTGTATACATATATTCAGTATGCATCTCCAAGGACCTAAAAAGACCTATTCATATTTTAGCAGCTGTGAGAAAGTGAGGACAGATTTCCTTTACATTCCTAACTGTAAACATTAATTAGGTCCTTGACACTCATTAATGATTAAAAAACTCTTTGTAAAATAATCCATCATAATTCTTTTATTACTATGCCAACCCAAAGAACTATTTCATTGTTCCATGGCATCTCTGATGGCAAAGTTAAAAATGATGTGTTAAAATAAAATCCATTTATTTACTCAGCTTGTTTCCATGGGAAAAAAGTGGGTTTGCTGTGATGCCTACTAAGTTTCTGAATGCAAGAATGTCATGCCTTATTATCTGTTTGTATGCATTTGTTGAAAAGCCATTATGCAGTTGCCTATACACTCAGTGTGTCTTCTCTGGCTTAGCCATTGCAGCAGAACAGAATCTCAAAAACAGGAATTTGAACATTTTCTCCAAAATATTAATAAAATGCTGAGGTTTATTACAAAAAAAGAAAAAAGGAAAAGAAAAAGGAAAAGGAAAAGGAAAAGGAAAGGAAAAGGAAAGGAAAAGGAAAAGGAAAAAGGAAAAGAAGGAAAAGAAAAAGGAGAGGAGAGGAGAGGAGAGGAGAGGAGAGGAGAGGAGAGGAGAGGAGGGG
>NW_010972586.1:1191713-1294584 GCF_000737465.1 Haliaeetus leucocephalus
GCTCCTTTTGACAAACACGACTGGAATGCATTTAACCTTGGCTTTCCAAGTGGTACTATTTGCAATTGTTTGCTTAAGCAAAGCACATAAGAAAGGAACATCATATTCCCAGGAGGCCTGACAAATGATTTCCAAGGTCAGGCATATGCAAAAAAGAAACAACAGCTCCTCACTCTACATCCTGTCACAGCATCTCTCCTTATGCTACCTGTAACACTGCCTCTCTTCAGTCTCCTTGAAGGGTTATGAAGGCTGCCATGTAGAATGGGTCTGCTGTTGTCCAAAACATGAGACTGAAGCTGCATCTTGTCAGTATACAGTTAACAGTTCAGAGAATCCCTCTATTGATTTTCTTGGTGTGACTCCACCCTGGCTGTTGTCCCAGCCTAATGCTGTGTCTCCAGAAAGTGTAATAGTAATTGACAAGAACAGAGTGTCAGGACTAATTAATGTACTCTTGTTATTGGTGAGAGTGCTAGTTTTCAAAGAATGTCCTAGCTGTTATTTATGGCATTTAATTAAGGTACAATCTTATCTAAATAATCAGTGTGTTGTAAAATAGAAGAGTGAAACTACATAGCTGCAATAAGCCAAACAAAACATACACAACCACATTTGCACAGAACATTTAGACATTTTTGCAAGTCATGAGAAATTTAGGAAATTAGTAGGGGTTTTTAGCTTTTACAAGGCATGTGAAAGCATTCTATGCCTTCTAAATGGATTTACTCTAACTGCCTAATTCATTATGCTAAAACCATGAAGCAATTTCCTATTCAAAGCGCAGCTCACAGGCTCTCTGTTGTCAAGTATTTGAATTTCAGATTAGAAATGTGTTCATTTGGATAGCATGAAAGGAAAGCTTTGTTGTCAGCTTTGCTTTATGTTCTGCCAGCAGCCAAATCCCTCTTCTTCAGTGGTCACCAGCAAAATACCAGACCTCCACTCTGGTCTCAACTATCTTGAAACAAACACAAATGCCTTTGGCCTTTATGACCTAAACACTGGTTTGAGGTTTGCTGTTCTCCCGTCTCCCTTCTTAATATTTTTTTAGGGATTATTTCTGACAGATGATATCAGCAAATGTTTAGATTGCATCGAGTTTTTCTCATCCCTACAGAAGGGGAGGGGAAGGAGGGAGAGAGCATTTCCACAGTGGGGGAGAAGAGCCAGGACATTTGGTCCTGTTAGAAGCTCTGTAGTTTGTTATGGAACAGCAAGCTGAAGTGGCTGCAGCCCTTTTACCCTCAGCGTGTTTCCAGCTATCATCTACATTGAATTTTAACTATGCTGCTGCTTGCTTGTTAGCAGCTATTTCTTTGCTGTCTTGGAAAAAGTACAGACAGCTGACAAAAGTCAGGGGCTGCATTTCATGCAGGGTAAAACAAAGTTACTTAATACAGCCTGCAGGACAAAAAACCCTAAGCATTTGTATCTTCGGTTAGTAGTATGGAAGTCAAGGAATTCCAGCCACATTTCTCACAGGAAAGAGCTCTTCCATTACTGTAGCCTATTTCTTCTAGGTTTAGGGTCTACACTGCGGAAGGACAAGCCCAGCACATCCTTCTATTAATTAGAAGCAAACATTCACACAAGGAATGTTGTAACCTAAACATGAACTTCAATGGTTGTAACATAGCTGGAAACAAAAATAATTACTAGCAGCTATAGAAGACATTGAGATATTTATAATCCCTTTGCTTTTGAATACAATAACCCCTATGTAGTCATAATAAGCTCTTCAGTATAGGAAATGGTAATAGAAGATCTCTCTCCTGATACTGAGGCTGTGCAAATAATTGATTTCTCAGCTGAACAGATGAAGTGAAAGAAGAAACAACAACAAAAAAGCTTCAATCCAGGCTGAATTTAAATTTTTTTTTTTTCTTGCATTAATGAAAGAAAGCAGAGGCAGGAAGCATTTCATGTAGCCTGGAATGTCCTGCTGGACTCTGACTGAAACATTTCACCCTGGACAGCAAAAAGGAAAAGCAGGAGTCAGCTGAGGAAGAGGCAGTGGTGCAGGGACCTTTGCCCTCCCACCTGATGTGCGTGTTGGTGTGCTGGGGGGTGCCTGCACCACAGTCCCAGCAACAGCAAAGAGGATGCTGCTACCTCCAGCTACAGCACACCACGATGATGTGGGTCCCTTGGTGGGCAAACACTTACACCTTCTTCCTCTCCATAATTCCCTCTGTAAACCTCTGCCTGCCAAACCAGGCTGTGGGAGCCCCAGGTCCCCGTCCCTTCTCCACTGGGTGAAAGATGCCTGAGTCAACACTTTCCCCCTTGCATAAAGAACCACCCCAGCAGCTGGAGGTGAGTGTCTTAATCAGCAGTTTAGAGACACCCTAGGGAGTCACTTTTTAGAGATGTTTAATGACTCTTTAGTTTCTATGCAAAGTGGCACAGACCCCAAAGAAAGTATTGAAAGAGCCCCACCTCACTGAACCCAGAGACTGCTCAGGAGTTCATCTCAGTTCATTGAAAGTGGGAGGTCTCCGTTGAAATCCCTGTCCAAAACTGGCACAAAGCAGGTTTCTGTTTCCACGTCTGGCTCCTGGGAGAGTGAACACTGAGTATTTCACCCAGCTTTAAATGACACATTGTTCCAACATGTGTTTCCAAGTGTTAAAATTGAAGACAAATGAAGACATGCCGCTATGCCCATTGATAAGGCTCCTGGCACCCTATTTCATGGTTAGCAGAAATGAGCCTAAAAGCCTACAGAGTTTAAATTCTCCAATTCAAGAATTCTCTTGTACTCCAATTGTGTATGCTTTACAATATTTAAATGCAAATAATATTCAGGTCAGGTTTCTGACTGGCTGCTAAATACCCTGTAGTTAGTTCTCTTGTGGAATTTGTTTCCTCAACCTCGGATTATATGAAGAGAATTAGAGAGCATTAGTATACATTACATAAAAGTTAAATAAGAGTGCTAAGAATTCAGGTCCAAACCATTTTAAGTTAACAATGACATAAAACTATTATGTTGCAAATAACATACTCAAGCTATTACCAATGTTCACACTTTCATTACCCTGAGGCACAACAATTTTACTGCATACATAAGACCTTCTATAGTGCTGTAGGTAAAACCAAGCTTCATAATCCCGAATAACTGTACCAAACTCTATCATTAGGCACATTCTGCAGCTGTCAGGGCAGTGAGGTTGCCTTCAGATATGACCCTCATGGAAGAACACATGCTGTGGTTTAGAGGACCAAATCCTAAATTTTTTGTTAGGACTTCTTCCTGAAAAAGAGTCAGGATTCAAGTTACCATGAGTTTGCTACATCCAATATGATGGTGCATTATTACATGTCCAGAGAGAGGGAGAAGAAGATTCCCATCATAAGCATATATGAAACATTTTTTTCCACTACTTTGTCATCCATACTGAACAATGGAGCAGCAGCAGGCACATCAGACCCTTTCCTCTTAAAATCCAGAAGCATAAAAGGAGTCTATTTTCACATGACAGCCCACAGAATCTGTATGTTTAAGCAATCTAATTAGAAATCTAATTAAAAGACATCTAATATAGGGCCCAAAGCAGTCAAGCTAAAACCATTCTCCTCCCCACTACCTGTTCAGAAGGCAAATAGGTAAGAAGTGACTATGGTGCAAGTTCAATATCCCAGTCTCGACAAAGCACCTTCCCCTGTGAGTTCTAGGTCTCTAAGGAGCAGGTGATATGAAAACATATTGGGAAGCAGCTTTACAGAAGAGGACCTGGGGTTCTGGTGGAACCAGCATGTGTCAACAAGGTGCCCTTGCTGCAAAAATGGTGAATGGTATCCTGGTCTGTGTTACACAAAGTATTGCCAGCAGGTCAAGGGAGGTGGTCCTTCCCTCTGAATGTCAAGAAACACTTTTTCATTGTGTGGCTGACCAAGCACTGGCACAGGTTGCCCAGGGACTTGGTGGAATCTCCATCCTTGGAGATATTCAAAAGACATCTGGACATGGTCCTGGGAAACCATCTCTAGGTGACCCACTTGATCTTCAGAGATCCCTTCCAGCCTCAACCATTCTGTGATTCTATGTTGCCTGTGCTATGCTTTGGTCCATTCTCCAAACAGTATCATTTTCTAGGACCTGAGCATGGACCTTAGCATTTGGGTTGTCTGGCATGTTGTTAGACTATGTTGTTTAAGTGAAAAAAAAAAAAAAAAAAAAAGGGGGGCATATAGATCTGTATGTGCAAATAGATATATATGCTTTCATACTTATATATTTATACACACACACACAGACTTGGCTATAGCATAAATAGCTAAAAAGACTTTTTAAGTATCAGGTGTGTTGTGCAATTTCTTCTGATTTCTACTCTAATACAAAGCTGATATGCAAGGTGACAAGCATGTCAGCAGAGGAAAGATGTATTTCCATCACTATGCTGCCCATGCAGCAGAGTCCCACTGCCCCAGATTTCTGAATCCAAGAATACAACCGCTTTAACAAACCCCTGGCAAACCTTGTCCCATGGAGTGTTCTCCTAGCATCTCATACAGTGGTTAAAGTCAACTAGGACAGAGACTTGTAAACAGCAGTTTGGTGAGAAATTGTAAGAAAATACTGTTGTAGTAAGGATGATGTCTATTAAATTAGAATGAACTTCAGCTTTCCTCAGCTTTATTGTCTGGTTAGAAACTCATTACACCCTGTAGTACTATTTTTAAAGTGCATTTACTGGCTGCATCAGCAATTTAATTAACGAATAAAAAATTGCATTCAAATGCTTTCTGATACAAAGTAACAGATTTAGCCTGACAGTGAACATAAACCCTCATGCCTTGATCACTTAAAAGATGAGCAGGCTCTCCTTTAAAAGGAAGGCAGCCTTTTCAACATTATGCAGGGGATGTATTTTTGTCCTCTACTATTGCCCCGTTCCAAATAAAATGAGACATCATTATTTCTTTGTATGATATACCTTCTGATATCCTCTGCCATAAACTCCTTCCTTATGGAGTCCCTGATCCTAATCTGTTTCCCCCTTTTACAAATCACATTAACTAATCTGACTAGTGCCTTGACCATTGAAGCAGTCTTTCTGAAAGATCAAAACCAGACTAGTTACCTGGTGTCAGGATGACAGGCCCAGAGCTTGTCAAAGAAGTCTCAGCTCCCACGCAAAAGGACAGTTTAATCACTCTACAGCAAATTGCCTCAAGATGCAACAAAGTAGAGAGTGAATCTGAGGGACTCATTTTACCAGAATCAGAGGCAAGATATTACAGTATAGCCTACACTGGCCTTAGAAACAAAATGCAGTATCAATAGTGCAATTTGGCTGTCCCACCACGTATTGGATATTGTATTTCACTAAAATGCAAAAAATGAGAAACTATTTTAACACCTGCAAAATCCGAGTCCTGACATTTGGCTTACCTGCTCACGTGTCCATTATGCTTGTCTGGAAAAGGATTCTTCCCGTATGGCTTACTGAAGAGCATTGTGCATCACAGTAGTTTTACTGTTAAAAATAAGTAAGCCACAATATAATAGTTCCAGATGACACAGTACATAAAGAGATGAGTAAAAAAATGTCAGAGTGTCCTGTCATTCTCTTTCCTAGTAAATGGAGAAAAAAAAATTGCTATCTAGCTAGAGAACTCCTGTTCAGAACAAGCCGTTAACACAACAGCAAAAGCTGAGTGTCCAAGCTGCAGAACACAAGGAAGAGTCATGGAAGGGGGATTTAAAAAATATTTCTGGAAGTATACACATACAAGCATATGTTTAGAAATGCTTAGGTTTTTTCAAATCTTTCTTGTGTAGCAAAGCATGCAGATAGTACCACAGAAATACAATCAAAGTAACACTGATATTTTTGTTTTTATTAAACAAACTGGAAAAGTAACATTGTGCCATAGGAAGGGCTTTTTAACCAAAGTGCATAGCTTGCATAAACAGAAAATACTTAACATGCTGTATTTGTGAGAAAACCTATTAACATGCCAAAGATCATATTTATGCAACTCTGAGTTGCCTCAGACTAGCAAGACAGAGTTTTGTTGATTTCCTAATGAGAGTTCCACCAGCGTTCAGAGAGCCAGGCTTGGCTGCAGGCTAGAGCTCAGACACTTCCAAAACTCCACAGATTTGCAAGGCCTTTGGAGAAACAGCTAAGCTTCCAAAACAACCACAGGAGAATTTCCCTTTCAGTTCTCAAAAAAACCCGCCGAACACAACTGGTAGTCTGTGTTAGGTCAGTTGTCATCAACTTTGTGCTCTGCTCTTTCTCTGGGACAGTAATGCATCCAGGGATGCATAAGGTAAAGCAAACCCAGAACTGAGATGCTAGCAGAGCAACGCTGACTGACTGACAGAGAGTCAAATCTCTCCTCGTCCAGTGTCACCAAAATCGAGGGGGTTTTCAGTCAGCTGTTTAGAAGAAATTAGAGAAGGGGAGGCCTGCAGAGAAAAAAAATAATATTAGTCAGTGGAAGTAGTTTGGATTTAGGAAGGGATGTGAATGCAGGTCAGGAGAACAGAGGGAGGGTGGGGAACAACCCACTTGGGCTACAAGGCAGAAGTGAGACTTCAAAAAGTTCAAATAAGCATCTGAACTTTGGAAGCCTTACAATTACAGAGTCAGACTTTGAAACCCTTTGATGTTTGCCCTGCAGTACTTTCAGCCAGGTGAAGACAGACCCAGAGGCTCAGCAAATGAGCAGGCTCCCTTCCCCGAATTCTCACAAGATAAGAGCCTGCACGGTGCATCGTGCATCGGCAGAAGCACAAAACCTTCTGGTTTTGGCAGGTGTCGTTGCCAGGCAACTGATCCACTCTCCAACACATGCCCTGATCAGGCAGGATCCTGATTAACCCACTAGCTTCTCAATTAAAACCCTAATTTGGACATCACGCACCGGCAGGTTTATGCACGCAGAAGGGTCCTTCCCTGTGCAGGTGTGACATCCCAGCCGGGTGCAGGGACACACCAGCATTGCCTGGTGCCGGAGAGCCCTGCCGGGGGGCTGGAAGACGAGGTTTTGTCTGAGAGCGCTCCACCACGGCGGAGGGGGTGCCGCTCAAAACTGGCAAACAAAAGATGAGGGGAGCAATAATAACTGCAATGAAGGAATGTGAATCACTCATGGCAAATTAATGCAAGCCACCAGGGGCTAGCAGGGAGAGAGTTTTGTTTTGTTCACAGGATGGGTAGCTGCTCAGCTGCACTTTCGTGGGATGTCATCCATACCGTTCACAAGATGACAATTTTACATCGTAAGAGGTCCCCTGATGGCATGTATTAATTTATAACAGAGGCAAAAGGAAGGGAGTATTTTTGTGTATCACGCAAGTAAAACACACAAACTACTCCCTCGAGGCACATATATGCATACATTAAAACATTAGCAATGGCACTAGAGTTAATAAGAGCTGTGACATACAACACAACCATTCACACAATGCTTCACGGTAACCCAAAGGCAACGCTTGGTACTCATACTACTCTTAAGATGCGGAACCACACAGTTCAAATGCAAACAGGGAAAAAAATGAAATTATCAGGTGCCTGGCACATGCTTTTAAAATAAAAAAGTGAACAGTAAGACCACATCCAACTAAGTATCCTTTCAGAAGTAAAAGATTTCATGTAAGAAGGGCTGTGTATCTGTTAGTGTATTTGTCAACACATTCATTACGTTAGTCAACAGGTATGAAACTATGTCAGCATGTAGCACTGTAAATATATATGCATTTAGCTGAGGCAAAAGTCTGGCTGAAAACTAGTTCTATTTTTTGCAAGAGTATATTATTACATTCCTCTGTTCCTTCAAATTAAATTCATTTCTGATTATGTTTAACCTAATGCAAATAAGTATCTGTTAGAGTTTGGGTTCCCTCTCCCTCCCTTCTTCCCCTGCCCCACAGAATAGTAATACAAAACAAATGTTTGCAAGGTTGAAGATAGCAGATCACTTGGAACTACACTCTGACATGGATAATCTCAGGTAAAAAAAATAAAAATGTCAGAACCCTTTGAGATCTACCAGTTGCTAAATATTCTTGGATAGTACTGTGTTTCAGAAAACACCACAATCCATTACTGCATTATAAGTATAACAAGTAAATAAATGAAATAAACTTTTCAATTAAAAACAAAGACTAAACCATGAATGACAGTAAATGCTAAGCATTAGAGCATTCTGACTCTTATTTTTCCCAGTTCTGTGGCAGTTGGTAAATCATGGAGTATTCATTGCTGGCTTGATGTAATTCAGGTGGTTTGCAGCTAGAAAAAAAAAGGCAGAATGATGCTGGTTTGGAGCTAAAAGAAGACATTTGCTGTCCCACCACTTTACAGAGCAGAAACGCAGCTTTAGCTTGGGCAAGAGCATTGATCGTTCAAGATGTACTTTTAGACCTTTTCTTTCTGTATTTCATCTGAATCTTAATTCGCTTTTTTTCCTTCTGAAATTTTGTCACCTATTCTCTTCAGCTTAAAACAGTGCAGCTGGTTATTGTGAAGATAGAGACTCAGGCCATAAGACACAGCAGAAGATCCTCTCAGACACATAAACTGAAACTTTGTGAGATGTCACCCTTTCAGTTCCATTGAGATTTAAAAGCACTTCATTTCCATCTAACATACATAAAAATGAATACATTTTTCTGCTCTTTTTTTTCAGTGATATCACTAACCATGGCAAATAGCAAGTAATATACCTATTAAATTCTAGTTTGGCATAGAGCAACCAAAAGAGAATGAAACATTGTCGTGTCCTCCACTGGGGAATACTCTTCTATCTGCTCCCTACCCATTTGATTTTTGTTAGAGCTTGAAACAGTTGGAAGAGAATAGCTCAGTTTTCTTCTATGAAGTTTTATTCAAGTTTTATTACCTTTTCAGTCCATAGAGGCCAGTTCTGTGGTCTTATCTGCAACCTTCAGAGAGCTGCAAAAATGAATTCTGCCTATTTATTGCCTTTTGCCTACATGGCCCGCTCTTACATTTATTTGAGATTGAGTGCCAGAAGGAGTACACAAAAATTATATCTTTTGAAATTAACTTTAGATGGTGATTTGCTGTAGTATCAGAGTGAAATAAAAAGCTAATTTGTAGATGCATAACAACACAATAACATGATTTATATGGTAACAACATTTTACATATAGAAAGCACAGAAGAGAAAATGTGGTAAGAATTACAACTGGGGTTTGGTTTTTGGGGTTTTTTTTTTTTCAAGTTTAATTACAGAGCAGGCTTTAAAAGGAAAATATCTTCCAGTAAACATGCTCAAACTATTTTTGATTGCCCAGCAAAGCTTTATGTCTAATCACTAAAAAATAGATATGCTATAAAGGTCATAGCATACCATTCCTGAAAGGTTGAAATGCTGATTTGCTGTGGAAATATTTTCTGTGGTTCATACAGTGAAATGCATCCACATTACCAGCATAGAAGTCTGATCTTCACTTCTTAATGCTTATACCTTTACCGCCTGAATGGCAGAAACATTTCTATCGCTGTTGAAGAAAGTTACTGGACAATGTTTCTTTACTTAGCAAACTTTAGAATTCACTGTCCTAGATCCAAAAGTATTCCTCATTACTTATAAATGAGAAGATACCTCAGATACAAATAATGAATATTTTTTTTTTTTGCAGTGATAAGGCACATCCAGAATAACACTTGAGAAATATCTCTCTGTCTCTCCACAATTTATTTGGACAATTAAGAAGCAGAAAACTGACTGTTCTTTCCTTCACTCTTCTGACATACGCCAATGTAAGTCCAAAATAATTGAGGGAGCAGCACTCAAGAATATAAGGCGACCTTATGCATGTGTCACCTCTATCTTACAAGAGGAAAAGCTGTTAAGAAGTGATTCCTAAAAAAGTGGATGGATATAATGGGAGGTATTATTGCAGGGACTGCAGAAGTAAAAGAAGGTGCATTTGTTAGCTATGTGCAGGTGTTCAGTCCTAATCAGGGCAGCCCTAAAATCAATACCAGCTCCAGTGCAGACTAATTGCTCACTGTTTTGAACTTAAAATAAATACAAAATCTTCCAAAGAAAATAACCTTTGCACTGTTGAATTGCCTTTCCTTTCTACCTTCTTTTCACTGAGGCTTTTTCTGAACATCCATTCAGTCATCCAGAATATCACTACTTTCTTGTCTGCTCTGCCTCTCAGACTTCCCATTTTTTGAATACAAAATGTATATATGTGGTACTAAAATGACAAATATTTCTAATGATGACATGCTTGACACACCAAATCATCTTTCTATAAAATAGTGCAAGGGCCCTACAAATGACAGCTCTTCAGGTGCTCATGAATAAATGAACGAAAGCAAACATATGGAGCTGTTACTGCTGTTCAGATTTAGTAAAAGTGGACTCCAAACCTGTAGGCAGACTGGAGAAGACTTTTGTTCAATTTTAAAATGAGAAAGAG
The DNA here is from genome assembly GCF_000737465.1 of Haliaeetus leucocephalus. Classification (NCBI taxonomy): domain Eukaryota; kingdom Metazoa; phylum Chordata; class Aves; order Accipitriformes; family Accipitridae; genus Haliaeetus; species Haliaeetus leucocephalus. The sequence goes on from NW_010972586.1 coordinate 1,202,140, forward strand.
TTGGCAGCGTAGGAGCGCCCTATTACATGCTGAAACTTGAAATACAAAAAAGTCCTACTTTTACTTCAGTAAAAAAGTGGCTCCACTGTGAAATATATCTGTCTGCATAAAAAATACACTTCTGACATTGACATACATCAGCTCCATCAACAATGCATTTTTAATGGGTATTGCATATAAGACTATTGAAGAGGGAAAACTGACTGAAATCAATATAAGGTTGCAAAATTTTGTTCAGGAAGCCGGATCCCTTAGTGTCTGGCATTAACTAAAGCAACACCTATTCAATTGTAAAACAAACCTCCTTAGAAATTTATACTACTGTTGCATGGTTTACATACATGAATTATTTCTTGCCGTTTAAAGTCAAACTGGTAAATTTTGGTGACCTAGTTTTGCAACTAGACTGATGATTCCCTACAAGGATTTTACATTAAACATTTCTCAACTGAAACAATAAATTAATTCATTTTCTGGCAATCTTACTTGGATGCAATGGAGAGTAAAGATGGGTTTATACCATTTTTGCCAGAACTGCTTAGATAATGTCTGGGTGAAGCTCAGTGATGTATTTCTTCCCCTTTTCTGCCTACCTGTAATAAAATCCGATACTGATTTTTATTATAATTTTTATTATCATTATGAGGACATTGCGAATTCTGCCAGCCAAACGGGTTGAAGTTTTCTGACCAGAGAAAGAAAAAATTTTGCATAAATAAAAATATAAGAAATAGGAAAAAAAGCTGGGCAGTTATACCACTTGCCATCCCAGACATCTTCCGGGGGGGTGGGGGGTGGTGCACATGTGAATCTGTCTGTCTATCTATCTATCTATCTTTGGCTACAGACAGAAAAGTAGGTGTGTAGGTCCTTATTTATGTTTCTCTGATCCACCCAGATCCTGACATATGTGCCTTAGTTTACATTTTGGTACCGAACAGTCAAGTAAACATGGTGATAATATATTTATTTCATTATTGCTTTGAATCGAAATTTTGCATTCTGGTTCTAGCATCACACATGATTGAATTTCCATTCTCTTTTGGAGAAGCTGTGAAAACAAAGAGATCAGACGTAGTTAAAAAAAAAAATCTTGTCATGGTACCGTCACTGTGTATGGAACTTGTCCACACCTGGCAGTTTTGCTCTTTTTGCCCTCATTCGTATCACTAGCTTGGTTTTTAGTTAGAGACTCCAGGTCAGATAGCAGTGCCTTAATTTTTTTTTTTTTTTTTTTTAAATCATAAGCAAATAGTTCAAAGTATTTTTAATAATCTATAAAAATAAGACTTGAAATATTTGACAGAGAAAGATAGTTCTTGGTATTAACTTTTTCCCTTGTGTTAAATTATTAAGCTTTCATGGATTAAAAAAAGCATTAAATACTACAGTGTACATTTCATTCCTAAATCTTAATATTCTTTAAAATCACAGTTTAAAAATTCTACCCATAAGTCTGTATTTAGAGTTTGATTCCCAGAATAAGATTCCCCAATAGTAGTTCAACACTAACAAGCTATTTCTTTCATTTTGAAGCTATGTTCAAGAAATAAAAGTCTCAACATATCACTATACACTTCCCACTATCATGTAGTTACATATGTATGTACAACTAATATTCCTTCCAAGTAACAGCTAATTTTCATGCTCTAGGTGTAAGGAGGTCAAGTTAGCCACATACACAGAGGACCTAGAAGTGAAATGTATTAAAGAGATGGGATGGATAGAAGGACATACCATTATTTAACTTGCACTTTCTAGGCTTCAAAGTTGGGCGCTGAATTCATTCTACCCACTTACTGCTGCCTGACTTCCACATCACCTCTGAATCTGTCCCAAAGCATGAGACCAGGGCACTCACTAAGGAACCCCAGACACAACGCCTTTGAGGTTTCCACTGATCATTGTACTCCGCTTGGCTCTGAATGTACCTTCTTTGAACACTCAACTCCCCTTTGTCCCTATTTTGTGTGGGTTAAGTTTTCATTTTCAGCTCCTTCCTAAGCTCTTTATTCCCAGCCCTATAATATCTCTCTTCAACCAAAAAGTCTTCTTTGTTCCCTTGTGCTCTTGTGACAGCCATGGATGCTGTTTTCCTGGCTGACTGCCACAAAATTTGTAACACTTAGGTACAGCCCTTGCAATTTTTGCTCTTGTCATTTTCTTCATCTCTCTAGCAAGTTAATGTATTTAGGACAAAGCTAAGGCAATTTATTCTTGCTCCTCTCCTGTCTGCCAAAAATAAGCTCTTCTGCTTTCACGTAAAAATGTCCTATGCACCTAACGTAATTTTTGAAAATTCTTCTCCAAGCACATTAAACTGATCAGTTACAACACTCTGACTAGAAAAGATATTAAAGAGAATCAGCACCTTCTCTGAGTGCTGCAGTACTGCTTGTACCCTGTCTCCTCTTCAGTGAGAAGACACACCGTTGTGTATAAGAACTAAGAATGTCTGGGATTTCATGTTATGTGCAAGGTCTGGAGAGTGTGTTTATTCTGCTTATTTCCTTATTTATGTCACTTAGCCTTAGTGCAAAATTGTAGCTGACACTTTGTACACGCATAATGTCTCAGAGTATCTGAAACACCCATTTCCTCCTAGACTCTTTTAACAAAACTCATGTTTGTTTGGTTGGGTTTTATTTTGGAAGAAAGAGGTAGAGGGGCAATTAAGTTACATCATACTTTTCTTCTGCTCTGGGTTCTTGTATGCACAATGCTGTAGATTAATGGTGAAATAGGAGTGAACTCATTCTTACATTTTAAATATTATCTCTTTCTTCTGATCTTGGTCTTGTTCATGTTCTCTTATCCTTCCTTCCTTTCTTCTCAGAAACACAGTGTTTTCCTGTGCTTTCAGGTTCTCTAAAAAAACTTTCAAAAATCCCCTCTTTTCAAGTCTGAAGCAAACCTATTTGAAATAATGCCAAAACCAGCAAAATGGCTTGAAGACTTTTCCTCAGTCTATGATATTTGGACAGGGGCAGACATTAGGCAATGCTCTGTGAAACATCTCTCCTCATCTCCGATGACCACTTCCAAACTCAAAAAGAAGCCAGACCTTCCTACACACACAAAACAAATACAGTGGGAGCAGAGTAAAAGTAAACACCACACACTGTTTAGTCTTATTTTTATTTGGTTATCAAAGGAAACTATTATGCAAAAACTGGGCTGGATAGACCTGGACTAGGATTTTTAGGGTGAGGAAAGGGAGGAGAGAATATGTTTTTCAAAAAGGTAGTGAGTCTTTGGTTGGAAAATAAATAAATGAAATGGCAAATAGGCTTGGCTACTGACAGCCTAAAGTCAGAGGAGGAAAGCAAAAGAGTGAAGATCTGTAAAAACACATCCTTTCCCTAAAATCTAATTTGTCAGATGAACCCTTTAATCATGTAAGAGTTATGTTCAGCCACTTAAAACATAAGTAAAACACTCTGAGAAGTCTTCTGGATCATTTTCCTGTGTGACCTAGGCTCAAATCACTTCACAGGCAGTAAATAGCAGCAACACAAATAATTGAAAAGTATCAAAGAAGGGAAAAAGAGGACATGCAGAGGCTCATACTTTTGGTACCAAAAGATGTATTCATAAATCACTGCTGCTTCGCAAATGTGGTTCAGACCCAGATCAAATCAGATTGCCAGTACTTGGTCCACATTAGCTTTACCTTGTACTTGCCCAACCTTTTCAGTTTCTATTCATTACAGACTGCTCTTTAAGGAAAACAAACCAGCTGGCTTGCTCTTTCCTTTGATTTTGACTGTCACAAGCATAATTTGCACATTTACCAGGCCATCTAACCTGTACGTGTGCTTGTTACACCCTTGTAATCTAATCACCTATTTCCTTTTTCTCTAACGGCTTACAGACTAAAGCCCCAATATCTCTTTATCTTTCTTGACATCTCTTTCCTGCCTGAGATTTGACTTTTCTCCTGTTTTCTGAAAAGCACAAGTAGGAGAGGGTTCTTCTCTCCCCATCCCCTTTTAGTGATTTCTTTCGCTCACCTCCTGACATGCGACTCATTAGCCTGCAGTGTATAACCAATTTCTGCATTGGATGGCTATCACAGAAGGAAATGGTTAGCTACTCCCAAAGAGCAGATACTCCTCATTCTCTGCCTTTCGTAAAATTGTAACCTCATTCACTGTCACACAATCATTCAAGGGATTCTCTCGTAAGCCTTAGACTCACTCTCAGTGACACTAACAATGATAGTTAAGCTGATATTAACATAATTAATAATGGTTTGTGTTTTCTGGCTGTTGTGATATTTTTGAAACACTGCAGAAACCATTCTCTTGTTTAAAGTTAGGCACATGCTGTGGATGAAAACATAAATGCTTGAGCGTATTGCCTCCTCACTGGCAAACTTGAACCCCATATTTCAAGGCTGAATTGCAGCAGAACATGCACTATACATCAAACAGCCCATGTTCCACAAAGCTTCACCTAGAAGCTTCTGCAGATGAGGCACATATCAAAAAACAGCTGCTTGAGGTGATCTGGTTCTGTACACTCATCACTTGGGATGATAGTAAAAAACTTGTAAAGGGCTTCAGTTTGGAATTTCTAAGTTGCCATATCTCGTGAGCTGCTGTATTTAGCCTGGTAAATACTTTTAGCCAATATTTCTGCAGACATCTATGGCAAGCACAAAACTGCAATGTAGGCAACATTCAGGCAGTAAATACTGGTACACTCTGAATGACAAAGACAAACTTGAAACAAAATGTGCAAGAGAGAAGAGAATCTAAGTATGCCTGGTAATAAGGTTAAATTTGGTAACATGAATACATGATGGTCCTAAGCCCAGGGAGATAGCAGGAACAACAATACTACAAAAAATAGAGAAAGGAATCATAAGGTCATATAAGTCACATATTTGTTGTATTATTTTCATGTAATGGCCCAAATACTTCTCCACATAACTAATCAAGTTACTACAATGAACTTACTGGATTTGTTAGGAAAAGAAGGTGTAGAAGACTTATTTTTAGTTGTGGAAATATAATTTTCGATTTTTATTATTGCAAATACCAATAAACAATCTATTTAACAAAATTTCCACTGAAAATATGGTAGATAAACCAGCATCAAAGGTCTATGATCACCATTCCGCCAGTACTATTAATCTGTTCAAACAGAACTGCACGTGTGAAATGGTCTGCATTATAGGCTACACTGTGGCTGCAGATTCACCTGTGCATTTGAAAGCTATCAATGGAAATTTCAACACCAAAAGCAAATATATCAGAAGATTCGCCCCAGATGAAAAGTGTCAATAACTGTAGAGCTAGACTGGAGGGGCAGATAATATATTGTGCTGGTTTGGGCTAGGATGGAGTTAATTCTCTTCAGAGCAGCTAGTATGGGGCTATGTTTTGGGTTTGTGCTGAGAACAGTGTTGATAACCCAGGGCTGTTGTTGTTACTGCTGAGCAGTGCTCACACAGAGTCCAGGCCTTTTCTGCTTCTCAGCCCACCCCACCAGCGAGCAGGCTGGGGGTGCACAAGAAGTTGGGAGGGGACACGGCCGGGACAGCTGACCCCAACTGACCAAAGGGATATTCCACACCATATGGCGTCATGCTGGGGGAAGAAGAAGTAAGGGGGGGACATTCAGAGTGATGGCATTTGTCTTCCTAAGTAACCGTTCCGTGTGGTGAAGCCCTGCTTTCCTGGAGATGGCTAACATCTGCCTGCTGATGGCAGGCACCTTGTTTTGTTTTGCTTGCATGCGTGGCTTTTGCTTTACTTATTAAAGTGTCTTTATCTCAACCCACTAGTTTTCTAACTTTTACTCTTTCGATTCTCTCCCCCATCCCACCCAGGGAGAGTGAGCAAGTGGCTGTGTGGGGATTAGTTGCCAGCTGGGGTTAAACCACAACATATATGAAGCAAACCAAGGAGAAAATAGACATCATGCTGTCTTCTCCAAAGGGAAGACTGGTGATTCACAAGTGGTGAATTGCAGCTGCGCATCATCATCTGTTCCTGGTGATGAAAGTAGACCTTCAGCAAAGAAAGCATCTCAGTCTCCGGAGCTTGTGCTGATACTGTTCTAGTCGTACGGGCGCAGGGTGGGGCGGGAGGGCAAGCAATCTTTAGGGAGGGGTGGATAACTAAACAAAGAATGGATTTAATCTAGGGTCAAATTCAGAGGTAGACTTGTTAAGCCCTATTTGTTAAAAATTAATAAATATTTTTAACTGAGAGTTTATTTTATTTATTCCAGGAGACTGGGAAAGTAAGCCAAAAGAAGGGCATAAGATCCTACAAATCTAATATTAAACCATTATTTTTAAATGTGAGTTTCTTCAACCTGTATTTCTTTGTGCTTCTCTTCAGCCATATTATTCACAGCTAAATTTGATCCTTTTGTTAATGAGGTGCTACTTAGATGGATTGAATTTAACTGTATAGGACAATGATATAACCAGAAGCTTGTTTTATGTCAGCAGAAGGTTAAATTCAATCAGTGTCAATAACTGCTCATCACTTTTGTGCAGAATTGTAATGTGCAACTGAACATTAATATAAATGAAGTGTTGAAGTGCAATATAGTCGGTCCTAGACCTTCATGAGGTACACACACAGGACTATAGTTTACACATATTAGCAGATGCAAGAATATGGATAGTTTGTAGGCACTTTGATCCACTTCATAGAGGAAATGCTGGAAAAACATTCAAAAAGCATGAGAAGTTGATGACCTCTTTTCAAAACACTCTAAATAAACTAGATTAATAAACTGGAAGGGACTGTAGGAAGCTACCCTGAATTAGATTTTTCAGCTCTATTGCTTTCTTTTGCTGTACTGGTATACTCTGTAAGCTGGAAAGGCTTAAACAGTTTTGGCATTGGAGATTTTTTACTTTGCCTCCCACAGTTTGATGATAGGCATATTCACTGAAAGGTTCTCCTTTAACAGAAGTTCAGTATACCACTCCTGGTATATTCCAGTTACTTAGATGTTTCAGATTCATGGAATATGAATGTTTTCATGTAAGCATATGTTTATAAACCAAAATTCTAGTCCCTTGTTGTGGTTTACCCCCAGCCAGCAATTAAGCACCATGCAGCCACTCAATCACTCCCCCCCATCCAGTGGGATGGGGGAGAAAATCGGGAAAAAGAAGTAAAACTCGTGGGTTGAGATAAGAACAGTTTAATAGAACAGAAAAGAAGAAACTAATAATGAAAATGATAACACTAATAAAATGACAACAGCAATAATAAAAGGATCGGAATGTACAAATGACACGCAGGGCAATTGCTCACCACCCACCGACCGACACCCCACCAGTCCCCGAGCGGCGATTCCCTGCCCCCCACTTCCCAGTCCCTAAACTAGATGGGACGTCCCATGGTATGGAATACACCGTTGGCCAGTTTGGGTCAGGTGCCCTGGTTGTGTCCTGTGCCAACTTCTTGAGCCCTGGCTGGGCATGAGAAGCTGAAAAATCCTTGACTATAGTCTAAACACTAGTTAGCAACAACTGAAAGCATCAGTGTTATCAACATTCTTCGCATACTGAACTCAAAACATAGCACTGTACCAGCTACTAGGAAGACAGTTAACTCTATCCCAGCTGAAACCAGGACATTCCTTTAATTGATGGGAGGTAAAACAGAATGCTAAAATCTCCTGCAATTACTGAATAACCCAGGTAAAATCCCAGAGAGCTGATAATTTACAGGTCAATGCTTATAAAACATATCCATGCAAATTTCAGTAGATTATCACAGAATGACTACAATATTGCTAATTACTACTTGTTGCTGTTAGCATTGTTTTGCTATGTGTTCATGAATGTGCACCTTCTAACCACCCATCTCAGCAGAATTATTGCTAGCATTGCAGGTTATTGAAGCAGAGTTAGCTATAAATGTAGAGGTCTACTAAGTCTATGTTTTCTGTGGAACACATGAATGAACTTACAGAAAATATGGCCAGAAAATATTTTGTGAACATTTAACAGAAAGTGCTTTTCACTTTGACAATACACTTTGCACCTTACTAGCAAGCATATGGCTTTTGTTTCCTGTAAAGTCTAAGCAGTTTTGCTGGAAGGTGTTTGATAAATATATGTTTTCCCTTAAACAATTTTTTTGAAGCTAAACACTAGTGTTTCGTAAATTTTCCTCTTTACCTCACCACAACGAGCTCATCCCCACATGCTTCATGATTAGGACTCTATGTATGACAAATATGCACAGAAAAAGAAAGCTAATATGGTTACTCTACGCGCAGTCTGCATACAGGTCACAAGCATTATGTTTGGCTACATGTCAAATAGCAGTTTTTGACAAGTGCTCACAATGGTAAGAGCTTTTGCAGAGGACACAAAACCTCAAACATGTCAGAACACACAGGATAACTGATGTATCTGTGGGATCAAAGTTCTCCTAGAAATGAAGAGATATAAAAAAAAGATAAAGCATTAAAATAAAGTTTTGAAAGGGTCTAACAACATTAAAAATCTCACTGATGCAGCAAAGGATTCTGCCTGGTGGTGTATCACTGAATAGTACATCACTGCATCAACACTTACCAGAAATACAGTCTAATAAAAAATATCACCATATAAAAAGTGAGAACCCATTTACCTCCATTTTAGCAGCTATAGTTCACACACACTGTGTATAACCTGCAACTAATGCATATCAGACATTATTGAAACTATGACAAAAATTATTTTTATTTTTCAAATTCTAGTCATTAGCCTTTTTCATCTCATTCATCTCAGACAGAATTGTGTAACAATGTTATACAGTACTGTTGTCCCCTGGCAGCTGCAAAGCCCCTACAGTCAGCAAAATGTCCTTCAGGTAATACACTATAAAACTAATGCTGACCTTTGAAATTATGCATGTACTCCAGTTCTAAAGGACTGTTATTTCTGGATATTCTCCCTACTGAAAAAGTATCTCATGCCATTTCTAGCACATTACTCCTAGAAATGTTGGTTGCTTAGTCATTGCTCCTCTCTAGATGCCTCCACCTATGATTCATAAAGAAACAAACATTTCAGCTTTCATAAACACTAATTACAAGCCTGCATGTGTAAAGATGTAGAACAGAAACAAAAAAAAAACCAGACACTTTTAAAAAAAACAGTCCAAGCACTGAATGTTGAATACTGCTAGTTTGATGAATCTTAAAATCACCCACTGTGTTCTGGTTTTGTATATGCAGATGAGGGCATTTTAATGTAACCAAAGACATAAAAAATCAACACATTATGCAAATGCAGTAACAAATGTAAAATGATAAATTAGCAAGCAACTATTCAATCATTACTGTGACTAATTCCTGTAGATGGTGCCACAGTAAATGAACCTGAACTTGTTCTGGTTGACTGCAGTGTTCAGTTAAAACATTTCCATTTGGTTTGTTTGCTGCTTATGTAGATCACTGAAGTAGATAGCATCTGTTTAATGAGCTCCCACTTCATTACAGAACTGCACTACTTACTGAGTCTTTCTCCTTAAGCATGCAGGCTGCGTAATCTGGTGTTGTTTTAAAGCAAATACTAATTTATGATTACCTGTTACATTAGGCCACTGAAAATTGTACTTACACTGGCTTGCATAAGCAGAATGCTAATGGCCTGATTATGGATTGTAGTGATGTCTCATGCTTACAGTCTATGAACATAAATTCCCATCTCAAGCATATTGGCTGAACAATGCATGCAGTGTAGAAAGGAAAAGGGATAAAATACATTCACTTGTAAGACACAAATTATGGTCTCCATAGCCATCAAATATAGAAATGTAAGGGATAATCAGAAACATTTCAGTGATACTATGCTGCCAATATAGACAGTTGAATGACAATAGAATTATTCATTGAAGTGTCATGATTATTATGTAATTGATATCACAGTGATAGCTAATCGGATCCTTTTCTGAATAGAATGATGACAAAGTCTCAGAAATGTTACAATTACAAGAGGTATCACTGGTAATCTCGAGATCATGAAAAGCCTGCAGAGCACAGCTGTAAGTGTGATCAAATCAGTGATAAATAAACATTATATTATAGCTCAGAACTGGTCAAACTGCACCTTGAGATAAGGTTCATAGAACTGGAATACACTATGAGCCATTGAGCTCAGTCCCCAAAATTAGAGGTCATTATGCAACAGACATTTACTTCAGGTGAGTCCACTGGACATCTTTTTCAATACTACCTTACACTTAAACCACAAGACATTTCTCCATACATTAAAAACACTCAGTACATTCCTGTGTGCCATACCACGCAGCAAGGGAGTAAATAAATACATAGTCCTTTACTCTGCTCACATAGTCCCTGCCAATCTGACTCAAGAGAAAATTCTTTCTTGAATCACAAAACTTTTTTCAGAATCTTTGTCTGTACTTGCCTGCTCAGAATAGCTAGTTCTAGAGTGTACAAGAGGGCTTGTTATAACTAAAGATCAGGATCAAGTCCAGGAAGTATCTTCTGATCATCCATTGAGTAATACTGACCACAACCTGCTTAAATTAATCTTCCTTTTAAGATAAAATACTGAAATGAAGAACTACTGACCTAAACTTTGGCCAAGAAACATAACCAAGAACATTCTAGAGCAAAAAATGAGGAGATGGAAACTGTGAAATGGGATTAAGCTACTTAACCATACCAGCATGAAGTCACAGCAGAGATAAATCCTCTTAGACAAAATAGCAACAAAAATAACACAAAAGCAAGATAGTGGCAATACTGTAAAAATATTCAGCTGAAAGGGTTACACAAGACTAACATAAAAGCTTAAGAAAACACAAACAGTTCAAACTAGTCACACAGAAAATAGTACAGCGTAAAACAGAAGACGGGAATCAGGAAGGCTAGACAAAACTTTAACCAAAAAAATCCATTGAGAGAAATTTGTAAGAAATTATTTATTAGAAGAAAAAAGTCCAGATGACAATGATGGATTTTGCAGACTTCTTAAGAGGAAAGGCAGCTGTAAACAATGAAGGTGACATTTCAGAGACGCTGAAAGATTCCTCAGTAACAATATTCACCACAAAGGATGTTAAGAAGATACTTACTTTCAGCAGTTTTTCCAGTAAATAAAGATGAGACAGTATCAAAGACTGAAGAGTCTACAATATATGTGATCCAAGTTCAGTCCTTAACTACTTAACTGATATGTTATCCAGTCTATACTACCTCACATAGAAATGTATAATTTTCTACTTAAATGTGTGTAATTGTCTACTTACAGGAGCACTTCCTTCAGAGCAAAGCACAGCATGAAAAAGACAAGCAAGACTGTAGCCCTTTAAGCTACAAAAATGGGCAAATATTTCCTTATCACCTACTTTGAGACAGGGTATACTGAAAGATTTTAACCTTTATCCAAGTCCTCAAGCCATGAGAAGATACAAAGCTTTCCACAAAATTATCCAGCTCTATCTTAATTTTTTTTTTTTTTCCCAGAATCCAGCTGGTTTTTTTATTTGGACCAACAACTTTATTTTCCCATAGCTTTGAAGCCACTTCTAGATTTCTAATTCTCTTACTTCCATTCTCAGTGCCTGAAGAGGTTTTGACATAAACCAACTGGAACTGGTTGTTGTCTATAAAGAAGCTCATATTTGACATATTGTCAAATAGCAAACACCCAGAACCCAGGTTTTGAATGATTTCTGAACTCTGAATAAATGAACTCTGAAAGTAATGATTAGAAGCAGGAACCAGTTAAAAGCCACCTCAGAGCTGAAATTCACAGAAAATTGGAGTATTGCTGTTACAAGAATAAGGCTTATTAGAGCTCAACCGTATACTTGTAAGCAGTGGATGTCAGGAAGGGAAGATGATGGACTAGAGGCAGCTTTATTTCTAACTGCCAATTCTGGAATATATTAAATACTCTTCTGTAATTACATAGATGAAGATAATTATGAAACTGTTTAATACAAATTTAAGTACTGAGCTCCATACAGAAACAAGGATGGTTAGGAATACCTTTTAGTAGGAAACAAAAATTATTTTTGAACCATAGTAAAGTACAATCTTTTCTAACTCATATAAAGTTGAAAAGCCAAATTTGTCCTATGAAATCAAACCATGACTGAGATTTGGAACTCATCAAACCTGTCAGAAGAACCAGAGTCAGCCCTTTGTATAAGCAGTGAGAAGTATCATGGAAAGTCACCAGGTCCATACAGAAGCTTCACCAAGGGTGGACTCTGCTCCAGACATGGCTCAGAAAATAAGAATCTATATTACAAGAAAAGACATTTGAAGAAGAAAGGCATGTGGAAATTAGGATCAAAGTAAAAAAGCACATGGACATGATAAAACTGGTTTATCATAGGGAGGTAATAAACACAGGCCAAGGTAAGCCTGAAGACTGGAAAAGAGGTTCAAGAAGTGCAGTAGGTTACATCACTTAGCAAAAATTTGCAAGTTGCAGAGATACATGTAATTTGAAAAAAAGAATCACAATAACCCCGTTAGATCTGATAAAATTCTCATACGAATAAAAGAGAGCATTCAGATCTGTATGCTCTACATGAAAAAAAGCAGGACATTTATTTATTTCAAAAGGGGCAATAATACAAAAGGTAGGGTGTTGCCAAAAGCAGCAATCTTAACACAAAAAGGAAAGTTGCAAACGTTAGTAGGTAACAGGATAAAATTCCCCCCTTGGAGGATACACAAACTAAAAACATCTGTGTAAATAACAAATTAGCAAAGAAATAATCTGTCAAAGTTCCGGAGGAAAAAGTACTCAGTAGCGGATCAAAAGTGTTTCAGCCCCTTGATCTCATGCAAAATGTTTACTTGTAAGGAGGGTAAGAGGAAAACATACTGTAGCTATTGCAGAGTATACTAACAGAAATAGTTACAGAATGCCCAGAGTCTAACTGTTCCACAATTTTTCCTTAAGAAAGCTCCTCCCCAAAGTACTGAATGACAGAACATCTATAAAGGCATATTTGGTCTCAGCCTGAGAGACCGTCTTCATTAAGCATTGATTGTGGCAAGGGGAGAGAGGAAGCACAACTTTTACTTATATATGCAATTCCTTCTGGTGCATTTATGTTTAAACTGGGACAGTTCCTACTAGGACAGAAAATCTGGGGGACATAGCTGATACTAAGCATACTTCTTCTGTCTTTGAAGGTTCGGCTAAATTCCCATTGGTAAAGAACATTCTTGTTCTTTCAGCCAAATCATGGCTCCACATCATGGCCTACACATGCCACTTGGACCATATTCAACAGCTGAGTTGTCTTACCCATGCATGACAAAAGAAATAAAAGAGTATTTCCATGCTATTGAAAGTACAGGATTTGCATTTTTATGAAAAGGAAAAAAAAAAAAAAAAGAGCATGATATAGATTAGTAAGTAAACCCATACCACCATTCACCTGACATCAGGGGACCCAAATTCTAAGTTTAAGTCCACAGCTCTTAACTACCATAATACCCTAACTAGCAAGCTGACTGTTCCTCAGAGAAAGGAAATGGTCCTATAGTCACTATGTGCTGAGCAGCAAAGAATAGGATAGTTTTGTAGACTAGTTGTTACTGCACTCACCAGAGGAGGCAAATCTCAGGTTCTTTTTTTCCAGCAGCGACTGTTTCCATATTTGGATGAGTAACAGACTATTGTGTAAAGGTGAGGATCACATTAGATGACATCACACCCCTTCCTTCTGCTCTTCTCCCTTCTCTGAACAGATCCAGAAGTAAAGAGGAAAAATGCATTTTTAGGGAACCTGATTCTGTCCTGAAACAACAGGCGAAGTGAGAGCAACAATTTTATTAAAGACTCACAGAAAATGCAGATTAAAGAACATCTGCACGATCTGATGAATCCTCAGCAGACATGATTACATTCATGTGGTTCTGACCATGCCAAGGTGATCTTTACAGTCAAACTGCTGAGTTAGGGCAGGCACCTGAAGAATGCACATTCACCGTCAAGAAAGTTCCTCAACCACAGTTTTGATGGGAGTGGAAGATATGGTCCAATGCCTCTTGTGAACAACTGGTAGGCTAAGGGAAATTTCAGGTCTCCTGAATCCTTATCCCTTAGTCTACTCAGTAGGTGGTAATACTCTTGTCGTCCTAAAATGTTGAACACATCCCATGTGCATCCCAGCATCCAATCTAGTAGCAAACACAAAGAAATGCAAAGAAGTTCTGTACATATGGGACATCTGAAAAACAAAGGTATTCAACTTTCAAGCATCTCTCTTGAATGCCACTGTGACAATTTCATCTGGGTATCTCATCAGACAGCTAAAATAAGGACAAGGAAATTATTTTGAATCATGGCTGTCCTTTACGTGATATGCACTAAATGCACATCCACAGAACGTGAGATATTGGTGTTAGACTTTCCATCTTCTCTTCCCTCTTTTCATATTTTTATAAGGAAGCATCAAAATAGTGCTAAAAATGTCCTTTGATGTGGACACATGGTGGCGTTGACAAATTCACAAACAAAATGAGAGCAAAATTTTTGTTTGTGCTGTATGGAACTGCTCTAGGAAAAGGAGAACATTAACCGTATCCACCATTCAGGGAAGAACTGACTGGAATGGGACTACATCTTTCTAGCTGAGGGGAAACTAACCTGTAGATAGGGAGCACAGCCTCATTCTATGGCTTACTCTTTACTCTTCTATAGCCACAGCAGTCTTCGTAAACCATGCATAAAGTCCTTGTTTTGGTGATCATTACGACATAACTTCTTGTAGACACTGAAAAGCAAAATGAATGTAAGCCTTTCAGTATAAAAGATCAGTTTTTTTCATCTCTTGTCACTGCACCCTACCACAAAACATTAAACCCAGTTTAGGAATTTTTTTCCTGCTAGACAGTTTTTAAATATCCACAAAAGATTATGAATTTATCAGGTGTATTTTCTTCAGCCATAACTGCAACCTCCTTTAATATTGAAAAAAACTGTCGAACTTTGAAAGGAAGGAAAAACATCTCTCCTCCTGGCAAAACACTGTTATTTGGTAATTAAGATTCTGTTAATGCAAGGCTGCAGTTGCTCTCAATTCCCTCAGCAGAAATCTTTGCAGGTGTCTCATGCTCAGTGACACTGTTTTGTACATTACCTGTGTTCCTTATACACCAAATAATCAGATGTCCCTTACCTTATTAAGGAAACCAAGCAAATTAATGTAACGTGATGATATTTCTAATAATTTACACAATAAATTGTGATAAACTGTTTTTTGAAAAAATAAAGTAAAAAACATCTAAAAAAGCAGACAATTTCTTCAAGGAAGGTACAGCCTCAGTGTAGACTTACAAATACACTTAGTGAATATTCCCACACTGATGGTGGACAAAGAAATGAGGCATAGACCCTTTCGACTTGCAGACCTGGAATACTGCTAATTTTGTTTAAAGTAACCCCCAAAACCCAAAACATGCTGTGCCTTAATATTTTTTACTTTACTATCCCTTTCTGAATGATCCAACAGAATTAGAATTTAGCCTGCAACAAGGTGTAAAACAGAATAGAAAATTAATAAGCACCAGCCAATCTGGTGTTACAAATTTTTTTTTAAGAAAACAGTCCAATACAAGTTCAACCCTGATGAATCTTTCTGGTGAAACAGAGATGTCCTAACAGCCACAATACCTTTGGCCATTCCTTGACAAAGGCCAAGTATACCAAGTCTAACAAACTTCCTCTGCAGGAGGTTCAAGAGCAGATTCTTTAATTTGCTGTGCATGTAGAACAATTCTCTCTGTATTTTATTTTCATGAAACAGGATACTGAATCTGTAGGAAAAAAATCATTAGTACAAAAGTGGGGTTTTTTTCTTTTTTTTTTTTTTTTTTTTTTTTTTTTAAATTAACTTTGCTTATTTACTGTTATCCTTTAACTACTACTTATGTTGCCAAATTTGGAAATGTAAGGAG
Organism: Haliaeetus leucocephalus; assembly: GCF_000737465.1. Classification (NCBI taxonomy): domain Eukaryota; kingdom Metazoa; phylum Chordata; class Aves; order Accipitriformes; family Accipitridae; genus Haliaeetus; species Haliaeetus leucocephalus. Next base: position 1,218,070 of record NW_010972586.1, read on the forward strand.
AAAGAGAAAGAAAGGAAAGGGTGCCTGCTATGCCTTCTGCCTTCAGGAAAGGTCACCAAGTAAGCACTCAGATGGTAACTGGCCTAGGCAGAGAATTCAGCAAATAAAGAAAGTGACAAGCAAAACTAATTTGAGATGAAAGCTGCTGAATATCTTCCTGTGGAAAATCAACAACCAAATACTTCTTTTTACAAGGACTTTCCAAGACAAGTCAACAGTCTTGTCACTGAGTATATTTAGAAGTATGGTTCTCATGATTATGTTGCATAAGATATCTGAAGTGATTGTCTAAATATGTGAAATGCTAAGTAAAATCACTGAACCACAGAGTCTGACGATACCAATAGGAATCAACATTTTTCAGGACAATTTCAAAACAATTTAAAACATGTCAGTACTGTTATAATAAGATATCGAGGCAAAGCAGAAGCAAAAAAATAAGCGGAGTGGATTTAGAGATCAAAGAGTTCAACTACACTGAACACAAGGTTCATCTCATGACTTATTTTACTTTAAAAGGGAAAGAGAAGTGTCCATTCTATGGCCAAATATAACTCTGATTTCTATTTCAAACCAGTATTCAAAACTACTTAAAATTTTAGCATATATAGAATGAAAAATCAAGAAATAAATAATTGATACTATACATTGTGTTGCTTTGAAAACACAAATTTTAATGTGAAATAATTTATCTGTATAATGTCAAATAATGTAGGGAGTGTGAGGGATGAAATTAAAATATTTCTCTTAAGTATCTAACATAAAATTAGATGTTTCAGCTAGCAAAAAGCAGAGTGGTTTTAGGTAGTCACCCCTTTTGATGTTTTTGAGATTAAAAAAAAAATAATACATTCATTAGACATTGAAATGTTAACAAAAGTAATATTTCAACATTTTTCAGTAATCTGAGGTCAAAGTACAGTGATGTCATGCATGACCACCTCCACAGAAACATTTCTAATTATACAATGGGCCAGATTCCATGTAAGTGAAATAATAAATAAATAAATAAATAAAATTTAGGCCTGCTTGGGTTTTTACTTGCTCTTTCATCTACATTTGCAAAAGTAAAGCCCTCATTGGGACACACAAGACAAAGGACTATATGTGCATTAGCTCTCTATATTTACAAAAGAACACTGTATTTTTGTGATTACATTTTAAGAATTGTCAAGAGTGGTCAGGTAGATGACAAGTATACTGAAAAAAATTGGTTAACACTCCTGCTCAGCAAGACATGAATTGCAGTACGAATCTTCACTTGAATATGACTACTAGCAAGATTTCCTTTTTGGTATTATTAATTGGAAGCCCATATTCTCATACAATAATACCCACTGAAATCTTCCAAAAGGATACTAATTATCACAGGTATACTCCAAAAAAAGATTAATGTGTGTTCCTGAAGTTTTCAATAGCTCCTGTCTGGAAAACATTTGGTAATATAATAAGCCAACTTATTGCTAATCAGTTCCAACTCATACTGACATTGAATTTAATCCCAGGTCGTAGTTTTCCACGTATAAAGAAGAATTCTAGACTTTAAGCATGATCTGCCCCTCAGTGAAGAAACAGAACAAAACAATTATTAGCAATCTGAAGTTTCTCTGGCTTTCAACTACAGTTCTCTCATAACAGGATGAAAATGGCAGATTCTTTCAGCTCAGACAAGCTGAAACTTAAAGCTACAGTACACAAACCGAAATTGCAATGTTACATAGCTCCATAGTGCACATTACCCACGAGTGCAGTATCTTTTGATTCTGCAGGGGCCCGTTGCACCCAGCAGACATTTGGCCCCAAACGCCCCAAAATACGGTCATCTACAAGCTCCCAGATATGAGACAAAACACAGCACACAGCTTCTAGGACTCACAAAGCTATTAGGCATTTCTGCCCCTCCTCACCCCGGCTCTCTGATGCAGCTTTGCACAATAATGATGGCACTTTGATTAGCAAGCCTCCAAAGGCAAAATGGGAGCACGGTAGTCAGCAAGCAGCATTTGCTATTTTCATTTCAGCTATGCAGACATGCTGAAATAATGATCCTGGCAACATGTTAGCAAAACATTAGAAAAACTTTAGTAAGCAAATAATTTAATTACATCCTTCTCTCAGGCAGTTTATATTGCACGACCCCTGACCTTTTATATTGCTGTACCTAAACTCAGCGTGGGATTCACACTTCCCATTCCTGTCACAGAATCTCTCCATCTTGTACCATTTAATATAGTGTGCTCCAGGTGTTCTGTGGTGAATGAATAGTTATATTACTACCTGTCAGACACAATCACACTCTATTCATCATCCACGGCTGGCTGCGTGAAGCCCTGCTTCCAGCAGGCTCCCTCTCTATTTCCTTGTTCAAACGTCTGCAGTGCTTTCGGCCCATCTGTCAAGCCTGTCATTTAGAGGGAAAACAGTATCAGCGCTTTAAATATATGGAGTTCTCTATTGAAACAGTGCTGTGATTGAACTGTCAGCATTCCCAGTATCACAGACAGTAATTCATGACTGGTCAGAGCTCCATTTAGGTTGCTATTACTACGCTGACCTTGCCGGGTCACACTAAGAGTTTTTTCCCTTTGCACTTAGGTCTATAAATAGTGCAATTAACCTTTCAAGAATTACAAAATGTTCTCGGTTCCCCTCCTCCACAAATTCACTTGCTGTTTGCAGCATTTATAATAATCAAAGGAAAAAAAATTTCAACAGAAAAGGGCATTTCTCTCTCCTGAAGTGTACAGCAAGTGTCAGTGGAAAACAAAAAAATACTGCAACACCCCTAGTCCCTCAACACTTTCTCAGGCAAAGCTTACATGGCTATCACCAGGAGCCTTGCCTCAAGTTCCACTTTTCTGGATTCTGAGGCTAACATCTCAAAGTACTCTGAAATACATCACATTAGAATTAAGCCCCTCTGCTGACGCTATAGTATAACCTCATGTTTTATGGATTTTTTTTTGTTACAAACTTGACTATGAAACAAAATTCTGAAATGAAATCTTTTTGAACGTCATTGCAAAATAAAAATAGTACTTCTTAGGCACATGCAGTTCCTGGTCTTTTTTGCAAAAGTACCTTTTGATATAAGAAAAACATGGAACAGAATAAATCTCTGTGGATGAGAAGTTCATACATATCTCTTTTTGGAACAACTGACAAAGTGGTTTTGTATGAATTGCTGATCATGAGATGACTCCATCTGGTAAAGACTAATCTCTGTGTAACTTATAAGTCACCTATTAACCAGTATCTCTCCAGAGCTCAAAACATTTGAAATAGGTTGGCTTTTACTTGCATCTCTGTAAAAAATGCAGTGACAGCTGCTCATGTGATCCAACACATGTGATGCTCATGTGATGCAACATTGGACAGTGCATTAAAATTCCTCTGAATTTTGAGGATTCTGAATTACTGAACAATACAGTACACCTGTAACCAATGTACATCTGGGTCTAAGTCTGGGTTTGCATCTTCACTCAGACTTTTTCAGCAGTTAGACCATGATCCTGGATACTCTCCACTCAGCAATCCAGAATCCCTCCAGCTGGAGGAGGGCCAGCAAAACTGGGCAAGAGAGACTATGAATGCTTGTGATGTGTAAACAGGTTAAGAGAGAAATCAAAGAGGTTAGCGGAAGTCACCGGGGGAACAGAGCAGTGAGGAGAAGAATGTGCCTCAGCTGCCTCCTTCAATCTAAGACTAAAGCCCTAATTTGAACACAACAGTGATGTCTCAGTAGGCTTGCTGGGTTAAAGCTTAGGGCTCCAGCCTTGATTACATTTTCAGATGTAGACATGGTCTTGTCGCTGTTCTTCTCTGGGGAGGTGTCTGGACTTCTGTGATTGCAGCCAAATATACATAAGGAAGCTAGCCAACCCTAGGTAATTACTGAGATTTCCAGTGTTAACACCATGTACATAAACATTCAGAAAATCACTCACAACACTTTTTTTGTGATTATTTTTTGATTTTTTTTTTAAATACAGAATCTAAATGTAGTTGTGTTTACCAACGTTAATCTAGGCATTTTTAAAAATCCAGATAATACATTTTCTCAATATCAACTAAGCTGGGTGATTCAATGGAAAGCTCCCTCCCCAAGCATGTATTATATGTAGCTGCAAAGAATATCATGCTGCAAATACGCAAGAAACACCAATGGCAAGTAGAAGACTTACACAAAGCAAAATTATTTAGTATACGAAAGCAGAAAGGCAGCAGAGAAAAACACAAAAAGCTCTTTTCAAGGCAATATTATCTTCTTATTACAGAAACAGAGTGAAATTTAATTATGTAGCTTCAACCAGTCTGAACATTTTGGACTCTGAAAGAAAGATACAGCAGCATAAATCACTCCCTGTGTTGTTAGCAGTTTCCTGAATGTCTCCTTTTTCTTCTTCTCCACCATGAATGCAAATGTCACAGCTTATTACAGATATTAATTAAGAAATAATTTCATCTAGTTTCTCCTTTCTTGGAGAGAGTCATAAAACAGAGAGACACCGAACAGTGCCCTTGTTGTTGGTTTTAGCATTTTTAATGAATACTTCAGTATCTGTCTGCCCTCAATCTGAAGGCAAAAGCTTTCACTTATTATAGAGGCAGAATAAGTGTAAGTCTCATCTCATTAACTGTCATATTACCAGGCTCTATGCCATACCATTCAAGTTTCACTGAGCATTCAGAATTGCTTAATTATGTACAGTAAAAACAGTCTGCTGAGACTTTCCCTTTCAGATTAATATGGAGGTATAAGGACAGAGGTCATCTTCATGACTCACTCTTGCCACTGCGTTAACTGAAAATGACAGAGGCCTTTTGTTAGTGACAAAAATGTAATAAGCATTTGAAAAATAAAATGTTTACATCTAAGGATAAGAGACACTTTTGATTTTGCAGACTAACAATTCTTTCTCTCCTCCCCTTCTCTCTGCGTTGGTGTTAAACTGCATAGTACATGCCTTATAAATTATACCACCCTATGTTAATTATAGTGCGCTGCCACTGCTTGTCATTACTAAACCTACTACATGCTTTGTGTGCTCAGATTTCAATAGCTATTTGTTCCACAAAATGTGGAAAAGCCACACAAGTTACTGACAGTGGTCATTGCTCGCATTTTTCTCTAAGCCTTCCCGTTTTGTTCTATTTTTAAACCAAGCGTACATACAAATCCCAGTTGTGTGGTCTGCATTCCAAAAATGCAGCCATCCGTAGTTGAAATGTCTGTCCTTACTGGGAGTCTCTGACACATTCCTGTTGGAAACTCCTTATTCCTTCAACTCTGCCTCTCCCGCAACACAATTCCTAAAGACTTTATATATCAAGCACACACACATAGATATGCCACTTACATTCACGTACAAGCACCTCTACACATGGGATTGTACTGCTTATCTCTGCTTTCCAATGAAAAAATCAGAATGAGGATTTTCTCAAAAAATAAAAGCTTTGTCTCTCACTTAATCCCTTTCCAGAGCTACACCCTGCAAGTGGAAGAAAGATGCCAATAAGGTTAATCAGCCAGTACGCTACATTTTCAGAAAATAAATTAGATGGATTATCATTCTTCATCCAGCAATTTTGTATGCCATGTCTTTCTTCAGAAAGCACAACATCCATTTGTGTAAATGTAGACATTCTTGAACACAAAGAAAGAAATCCTAGCAATCTCACTTAAATAAGCTCGCCTTATTCACAAAGTAATATATGCAGCTATGTTTAAAGAAAAAATGTGTCATTGTAAATGAAAGTATGTGTTCCCTAAACATCCTAGAAAAACCTCCACTGTTTTTCTGAAGTTTTGGAAAATGTAATCTTATTTCAATATATAATGGATTTTCTGTTTTTTCCAACTGTACTACTTGGTTTAACAAATCCCAAAACTTTTCCTCATTACAGTTTTAGACAAACACAGCTATAACACAATCATTATACTTCAGTATGCATTTATTCTCTGTTGTCAGCGAGGGGAGATTTAGAAAGACTTTGTCACCTTGTCAGGGAAGAACCGACATATTGCTGTTAGTTGTAATTACTATTAGCTTTAACAGTCTGAATAGAAAAAAAAAATAGTTCAACAGCTTTGCTTTTTCAGACATATCTGCCTTCCAATATTTTTCCAACATAATCCAGCTCCTCATGGATTTACACACAACTGGGAACACTGAAAAACATTCTGAAATGACAGGAAGAGTTATGTTGCTCTATCATCATGACACTATGCCACAAATTACGACATCCCTGCATCACAAATTTAGAAGGGTATCCACAACCTACCACCAGATAAAGGTAATCTGAAAACTTCTAACCAACAAGTCCATCATTGCCAAAATAAATTGGGCTTTAGTATACTCTCAGTGATTATTTACAGCCCTCTAGAACTACAACCAGCTATTACACAAGCACTGATACTTTGGTTCATTATCTACATGCTCATTTGACTTGTAGCATAGTATATTGACTCATTACTACCAAAATAACACAAACTTTAAGGCTCGCATGAAGGAAAAGTGCAAGCGGATGGTAAAGACCAAAGGAGAGAATTTCAGGGAAGTCCAATATGAGCAAGTGACTAATTGAGGTGATTGACAGCAAGGCATAGTAGTTTTCACCTTTAACTTCCTAGCTGAGTTCATTCCATTATTAAAGGGCCAAAAGAATTCCTTCTAAACAAATGTTTAACTCAGTTATAAAATGAACACAAAAAGAAAGAAAGGATTGGCACATGAACTACAAAAGGAAGATTGCTAATACCTTCCCCTTTTTAAAGGCTGAAGAAACATTTTCCAACAAGGACCTGGCTGGATATATTGGAGTCCGGAGACAAGACCAAATGCAATATTGGATAGAAAATACTGGCAGTTTCAGTATTTGCCTTCGGGACCCCACAAGAGGCATGCTGGTGCTGCAAAGAGTGTTCTTCTGGCTGCCTTCATGCAGCTACAGTTTGTGAAGTAAAGGGTGGTCACAGGATGGTTTGTGCTTATATTCTCCACCTTTTTAAATATTTTGTAGCACGACGTAATAGGGCCTCTGGTCATATTTGACCTGAATAGTCTAAAAGTTGCAGGTATCCACAAAGTGCTTCTGGAGAACAATTTCCTGAGCAAAAGCAGAGATTACAGCCAGAAACAACACATGCACAAAGGAAAACAGGCCCCAAGCATCTGTAGGCTTAAGAAACCTAGTTAGCAGATTCCCCTGATTCAACAGATCCAAATTACAGGGTTTTAAAATCAAGATCAGAGTAATTTGAGCAAACACACACATGTGAATTGAACTTTTTACATCTCTGATGTAATTAAAAGTCTTTTTTGCTAAAGCACTGGAGTGAATAGCCTAGTGAATAGAAGGGAAACAGATCAGTTGTTCTTTGGTACCTTCCTTTAAAAAAACTCCTAAACTGTTTGGTCAGACCATAAAGAACAGTAAAACAACTGGGCTCTCATGCTCCTGAGAAAAGCACCTAACTATTGGAGAAAGTAAACAGTGAGGTTTCAGCTGCAGCCCTAGAAGCAACAACTACATTAGAACAAACACGCAGTTTCATTTCTGGAAAGATAGTTTGTAATTTTGGGAAAGTAATGCTTCTTTCCAATAGTTTAAGATAATTAACATGTATTTTCACATGCATATTTTTCATGTTAAAAAAAAAGCTGTGGATAAATCTAAAATCAGCTTTTAGTTATACTCAGGCTCATCTGGCACAAACCAGTAATAACTGCAGAAGCCTAACTAATTCTCATTTGTTCCAGTTTGATTTTTTTTCCTCCTTCCATTAGTTTTTTGTTTTCCATTACCTTTGTGGTATTTTATTCTTATATTATCCAAACTGTCAAAAACTGAGACACTGCTTTAAACAACATACTTTGACCTGGTAAACACCTCAGTACCAACATTTCAAACCCTAGCTCACACAAATAACTCAACCCACAGAAGAGAACCAATTTAATTACACATATGTAACAACAATTAAATAAAAATATCCAATATGTTTAAAATTATAACATGCAAAATAAACCATACCAAATCAAATTACACTGGGTACAAGATAAACAGAATTAATACCATCATCCAAATGAATTAAGTAACCTGTCTGTTCTTTGAAGTAGGTACTTACAAGATTTCCAGTGGTTGAGAGAATATAGATGGCAAAGTATGAGGACCACAGGCCATCATATAAAGTATGGAATATGGCAAGATTCAGCTTAACCCAGATGTTTTTGAATAAATGAGGGTACTGATTGAGAGCGGGCAAGGATACAGTGATCTGAATAGTTGACTCCTCTTTCAATAAGCTTGATAAATAGTACACTGCAAGAAAACAGATGTTACTCCCATTCTATGCCATGGTGGTCTAGAATTTGAGTAACAAAAAAGTTCATACACTAACAGATCTTTATTTCAAATGGATACTTGATCTGTTGTGCTGTCTGCTTGACATTGCTACAGCTGGTGCCAACAAAAAGTCAACATGCTCTTTGAATAAACTGTCTTTTTTAAGGAAAGCACGGAGTGAGAGATTTTCTCTGTGGAGAATCTTCTTTTTATTACAGTGATATGAGCTAACTCAGTTCTTTTAACTAACACTTTATACAGCCAAAAAACTCCATAAGCTGATTTGTACCATCTTGGTAGCTAATATACTTCCATTCAATTTTCTAAATTTCTATTCATTATTTACATAGTGCCATAACAGTACTCTAGTTGTGTATCATTACAACGTCGAATGCTTTATTGACTCTGTTTCTCATTCTATTAGAAGTATGAAGCCAGTTTTGCAAAGCAAGAGGTCTAATGTATGTATAGAAGTTAGACCATACAAGGATATACAGGTCCTAAGAGATCATCTTATTTCCAAAATGCAAACATAACTATGTGGTTTTACATAATCACAAGCTTTGTGGATACAACTTCTTACTTTTCTGCATGCAGCTAGCATGCTTGGTTTTATAATCATGCTTTGGGAGTGCATTTTGTAAAACTCGGTCAAAGGTATCTGTAGTTTCAAGGATGAATAAGGCAGTAGACCCATTAACACAACCAAAATTAGGATATAAATAAAGTACATTGCATTATAACCAAGTCACATATGCAATTATAAATGTCATACTTAAAAATTGTTGCCTTTGCCTTGAGGCCACAGGCCTTATGATAATAGCAAAAAGCTAAGATCTGAAAGGAGCCAACAGCTTCAAGAATTTTCAAGCTATGTGATTTCTGGTATTCAGATTCTCAGCAAACATTAACAATTTTTTTTTGTCCTTTTAGAAATCTGTGTTATTTGGTTTAATGTTCTGCTTTTTCTACAGTCTTCTTCCACTATACCTAGTTTGAAATTAATTCTCTGAGCAATAGTGCTCAGAGAAATTAATGAACATCTTGCATATTTTTCATTTCATTTAGAAAAAAAATAAATATAAGCACTATTTACATTCCTGAGCAAAATTAGGCAGATATTTCAATCATCTTGTCTTCTGCTAAATTTTTATATCCCCATAAGAGGGATTGTGCTGGGTTGACCCTGGCTGGATGCCAGGTGCCCACCAAAGCCGTTCTATCACTCCCCCTCCTCAACTGGACAGAGGAGAGAAAAATATAACAAAGAGCTTGTGGGACGAGATAAGGACAGGAGAGATCAACTCACCAATTACCATCACGGGCAAAACAGACTCGACTTGGGGAAAATTAACTCAATTTATTACAAATCAATGAAAGTAGGGTAATGAGAAATAAAACCAAATCTCAGAACACCTTCCCTCCACCCTTCCCTTCTTCTCGGGCACAACTTCACTCTCGGATTTTCTACCAAGCCCCCCCCAGTGGCACAGGGGGACAGGGAATGGGGTTTATGGTCTGTTCATCACAAGTTATTCTCTGCCACTTCATCCTCCTCAGGGGGAGGACTCATCACACTCTTCCTCTGCTCCAGTATGGGGTCCCTCCGATGGGAGACAGTCCTCCATGGACTTCTCCAACGTGGGTCCTTCCCACAGGCTGCAGTTCTTCACAAACTGCTCCAGCGTGGGTCCTTTCCACAGTGTGCAGTCCTTCAGGAGCACACTGCTTCAGCGTGGGTCCCCCGCGGGGTCACAAGTCCTGCCAGAAAACCTGCTCCAGCGTGGGCTCCTCTCTCCATGAGTCCACAGGTCCTGCCAGGAGCCTGCTCCAGCACAGGCTTCCCATGGGGTCACAGCCTCCTTCGGGAACCCACCTGCTCCAGCGTGGGGTCCTCCACGGGCTGCAGGGGAATATCTGCTCCACTGTGGACCTCCATGGGCTGGGGGAGGACAGCCTGCCTCACCATGGTCTTCACCACGGGCTGTAGGGGAATCTCTGCTCCAGTGCCTGGAGCACCTCCTCCCCCTCCTTCTTCACTGACCTGGGGGTCTGCAGGGCTGTTTCTCTTACATGTTCTCACTCCTCTCTCCGGCTGTTTCCCGTCTGTCCCAACTTTTTTTCCCTTCTTAAAAATGTTATCACAGAGGCGCTACCACTATTGCTGATGGGCTCAGCCTTGGCTGGCAGCGGGTCTGTCTTAGAGCCGGCTGGCATTGGCTCTGTTGGACACAGGGGAAGCTTCCAGCAGCTTCTTACAGAAGCCACCCCTGTAACCCGCCCACTACCAAAACCTTGCCACACAAAGCCAATACAGGGATGAAAATCAATATTGTTCAGTGGAGTCTACCAACTAACAAACTCTCATTTCAATCACAGAACATCCCATTCAGCAATAATAAAATTAACTAAATTCTAATAGGTTAAAAATGCTTAACAAAAGTAAACGCATTGAACTTAAAGTTAGTTAACACTGACAGGCATCTTTATTAAAATCTTATTTTTAAAAATTGTCTGTAGGGTTCACATAATACTGTAATAAAGTCCACAGAGTGATTCTCATGAATTTGTACTTCATAGAGGACTTTCCATGGATGTTAATTTTACCTCCATCATGAAATTTATGACCTTTCTCGTTCTCCCTCTCAGGTCTGAGAGCAAGAAAGCATGGTCAGAAGAAGCTATAGGAGGGACCTTCTATTGGCCTGCACACCCACAGTGTCTGAGAACATCAAGCTGTAATGCTTTATTCCCTATTGTCTTTTTAAGCCTGATTATACATTTTATCTAATGACTATTTAGTGAAGAGGCATGAGATTCAAAAAAGAAGATGAGCAACTAAAAATTCTGACTTATGAATTATATTTCCCACTCCTCTGAGCTTCTTGAGCCCTCCTTCCCATCCTCTATCCTCACCAAAATTAATATTTCAAGCAGTGGAGTCACTCTGACGCTGCAAAGCAGGTGAGGGCACAGAAACAGAAGCCACAAGCTTTCACTGCCTCTCACTGCCCTGTCAGCATGCCATATGAGTGGTGTCCAATAAGCCAAAAGAATCACTTCACAAATATGTGGCCTGCAGACCATGTGTTGTCCTTTAATGAGAACAACTATGACAGCAGGGTGTCTATTCTCTCATATGCACCTTATTCACAAAAAGATAGGAAACCAGCAACAGTAAGAAATTCTCATTGCTCTCAGTTCAGTAATAATGAGTGAAGTACCGAAAGAACGAGGAGCAAAGTCACAAAGAAATCTGGAAAGTGGGATACAGAGGATAATAATTTGTAGCTTTCAAGTTCTTGGGAGGTGTGAAATTTTAGTTTTCTGAGGTACTTATGCTACACTAGCAACCAAATGAATATACAAATTCTTCCAGTACTGTTTTCCTACTTTCATTCATTGGCAAAATGCTAGTATAAATGGATGCCTCTAGCACCACATTTAAGGATTAAGATTTAATCTCATCTTCAAAATTTCATCTCAAGACCTTGCAAAAGATGGTCAATAACTTAATCGGCAAGACATTTGCAGTTTAATGAAGTCATACTCAGAGCATGGGTTCTGCAAGTCCTTATTAAATACAGGTGTTTCACCTGAGGTGAGTGCATCATTTACAGAGCTCTGGTTTTCAAACACAAGAACTCAGATATACCATGCTTTGTGATATGCAGTTTAAAACTGCTAGGGGATATCACAAGCAATGGCAACAGACAACTGTATTTTAAGAAAGAATGCTTGAAGTTGACTCATTAATTGGAATAATTTGGGTGCACATACTGTACTGTTTCTCACTGAGCAAAAAAAACAGAAGCAAAAAGACAGGGGAAGATGACAACTGAAACAACTTATGTCTTGAAAATCTCTCTCACACACACACACAAACACTTCCTTCATGGAAAAAAAAGTCAATTCTTTTAGTTGAGGTAGAACTGAATTAATATATATAACTGTTAAATTTCTCTAGAGGGACCCTTTCATAGACACAACCTGGTGCTAGTTCATCAGTTTGGTAGGCATGCATCACTCAGCTGAGAACTGCATGTTCAGAACCATGTGCATATAAGTGACAAGCAAAAATCAGAGCCAAATTCCACCACACCATATCTTCATAAGCTACTAGTGCCATCTTTAGTCAGCTTTCTTCAGCAAAGGTGCTAAACTGCATAGAGTTTAAAATGTATTTGGTAAGGTTATGACTCATTTTCAGCTAGCAAACAGCCATGACAGCTTAGAAACTCACACACTCATACCGTGTCCACTACTGCCTTTTTTCTAGAGGGTCTTGCTCTGTTTCCATTCTGGGTATGTTAAATATGCCCACACTTCAGTCACTCAAGCACAAAACCCAGCACATCAGTACAAACACTTCCTCATTAGGAGTTTAAGTATGGTCCCTTTTCCTAACTGCCATGGGTCATGTCTAATAAAAGGACATTTTTAAAAGATTAAATCACTGCTACTACATTTGCTGGAGTTTGCCAAGTTTTGTATCTCTTGGGAAACAAGCCTTAACACTTCCACCTTCCCACCTCCTCTTCACTACCCACTCCCATAATGGTAGCCCATGGTTAAGCCATTCAAAACATTTCAGGTCCTTTGGAATGGCTGCTTCAGCACTGAAAAGGCTGCAAGCACTATAACTGGCCAAGAGCACTGTACACAGATTTGTTGTTATTATACTGCCAGTTCCATTTATTGCACTCACCTGCAAAATCTTCATGTTTCAGTTTATTTGGCTTCCCACATAGTTTGTATTTGGGACATTGGTCAGTGGTTCTCTAGCACTCCTTCACATGATGGAAGCAGAGTCTTTACAGGTGTTGTCTCTCTCTTGACCCATCAGAGGTTACATCAAGCTCTCACAGTTCCCTAACAGCTGTAGCAATTATCACAACAAATGCCACAGTTTTGGCTGGGATCAAACCAATCTCAGATCTTATTTAGTTTAGATTATTTCATTACTATGGAGTCACAAAGGCCTTTATTCTTATTCAAAACACTTCTTATCTGGAAATATTGGTAAGATTAACACTAATATACTCATACTTCAATGTTCTTTTATATTCCTATCAAAATAGAAAATTTTCTGCAATTGTTAGGGGGTTTAGGGGTAGAAGATTATATAAAATTTCCAAACATTTCTCTATATTTCTCTGCTGGTTTAGCAGGAATTGAATTATATAGCAGTTTAGAAGCAACATCACCCAACACACTTCACTGAAGTCACCTTTTTTTCCCCCTCAGCATTTCAACAGCAATTATATTCTTTTCCAACTTTTTTGCATACAAAGGTCCATTCTCAATTATGGCATAAACTGGTTCACTTTTCTCAAATGACCAGACATTTTTAAAATTTTAAAAACATTCTTTCCCAAAAAAAGCCTTTCCATATTCTGAATAGACCTAAGCTGCACTTACCTCTTCAGTTTCATTACATTTCCAAAGTCACACTCTTACAGAATCTTCATCTCTATTACCAGCTGTTGCACAGTTTGCTCAAAAAAATTATATTAATGTATTACACGGGTATGATAGAGTCAAAATGCTGCTATTTACCCATTGTGTATGACACAAATGGTCACACTACAGCCACACATCCATGTCTCTATCTGCTTTGGCAAGTGGATCCCTATGCTAGAAAGATCATAAAACAGTTAAGGGGGTACTAAACCCTGAAATCCTTTCCACAAAAATGGATGAACTGTTTTGTTCTAAAAACACTTTCACAGAAACCAAACCTGGGAAACAAAGTTAGCCATGAGGATTATTGTTTTTTGAAAAGTATTTTAGCACTTGAAAGCAGATCGTTACTAGAAGTACTGAACAATGTTATCTGTAAGCATAGTCATTTTTATGAAAGGAAACTAACAAAATAATGACAACTCATTTTGGCAAAGGAAACTTCAGATAAGCAGTAGATTACACTCTGTGGGATACAAATCTAAGAGGAAAATACTTCACAGATTTAGCAGCTACTTTAAAAAGTACATTACAGGTAAAAAGCAAGCTACAGTAGGAGATAGGAAGGATAGAAGAAAAGGATAGTAAGAGATCAAATCAGTTATCTGTGAGGTTTTCAATAATGACTAACACAAAAAAGATAATCCCAAACTTAAATTTGCCACCCTATTGAATCAGGTATCGAAATATCATTCATTATCATTCACTATTTTCATTCATTATTTGGATGCCAGAGAAGAGCCACTTCAGAGACTACAGATACAAGTCTGCTGAAATCACACTGGGGAACACAATTTGAAAATTTAATGATTCCAGTAGAATAGTGATGTGGTGAAGAAGAAAAATAAAGTTCAGTTCAATAAAGACAGAAATAAAATTCTGCCTTTACCCTGGCATATAGCAGATATATCACACTGGCCAGGTAGTAACTCTGGCTCTGGGGATAAGCAGAGACCACAAACAGAAGGTAAGGCATCAGCACTGCATGCTGTGAGGCAGCACACACACGGAGGAATCCCTCTGTCCTGCACAGAGCCCTAGAAGATCCTGCTGGCCTGTAAGATGTGCTCAACTGAAAAAAGAGCATAAAAGTGACCAGATAGAGAGAAAACAATGACACCAAGTTGAACTGCTTGAGCATCAGAAGGCTCTACTGATAGGTCTGGACAGGCTGGATCGATGGGCTGAGGCCAATTGTATGAGGTTCAACAAGGCCAAGTGCTGGGTCCTACACTTTGGTCATGACAACCCCATGCAGCGCTACAGGCTTGGGGAAGAGTGGCTGGAAAGCTGCCCAGCAGAGAAAGACCTGGGGGTGCTGGTTAACAGCCAGCTGAATATGAGCCAGCAGTGTGGCCAGGTGGCCAAGGAGGCCAATCGCATCCTGGCCTGTATCAGAAATGGTGTGGCCAGCAGGAGCAGGGAGGTGATTGTTCCCCTGTATTGGGCACTGGTGAGGCTGCACCTCGAGTGCTGTGTTCAGTTTTGGGCCCCTCACTACAGGAAAGACACTGAGGTGCTGGAGCGTGTTCAGAGGAGGGCAACAAAGCTGGGGGAGGGCCTGGAGCACAAGTCTTATGAGGAGCGGCTGAGGGAGCTGGGGCTGTTTAGTCTGGAGAAGAGGAGGCTGAGGGGAGACCTTATCGCTCTCTACAACTACCTGAAAGGAGGCTGTAGCAAGGTGGGTGTTGGTCTCTTCTGTCAGGTGGCTGGAGATAGGACGAGAGGAAATGGCCTCAAGTTATGGCAGGGGAGATTTAGGCTGGATATTAGGAAAAATTTCTTTACTGAAAGGGTTGTCAAGCACTGGAACAGGCTGCCCAGGGAAGTGGTTGAGCCACCATCCCTGGAGGTATTTAAAAGACATGTAGATGTGGCTCTTAGGGACATGGTTTAGTGGTGGACTTGGCAGTGTTAGGTTTATGGTTGGACTTGATGATCTTAAGTGTCTCTTCCAACCTAAATGATTCTATGATTCTAAAATGTGATCAAGAAGCAAAAAACAATGGGGATGAGTGTTGTGGTAAGAGGAAAGAACAGAAGAGATCTGATGTAACTCTCTTCTGTAATATGCAACTGCCAAGAAGGGAAAGAACTGTTCTCTGTATTTGTCAAGTTTGAGACAAAGTACAGGGTTAAGTGGTAGTAGAAGAGATTAGATTAGGTATGAAGAAAACTTCTCTAATGGAAAGGACAGAGGACTGGAATAGATGGAAAAGTTTGCTAAGTTTCTGTGGTTGGAAACATGTAAGAAGAGGTGAAGGAAAGACCCTTAGGTGTGATAGACACTTCGTTCAGCTTCAGGAAAACAGGAAGGTTTACACAGTCCCTGTAATCCCCATCAAGCTCTATTTTTCTATAATTTCTCTCTACTTTACAACAGCTAGCTCCACTTAGGCCACTGAGCTTAATGTTGGAACCAGTGTTTTGGCATCTTAAATATTGTTGCATGAAAAGATTATGTAGCAATTCTCAATCAGGTTTAATGCCTGTTACTTTTACACATCAGGTAAACCATACTAGGTTTTTATTATCATCATCTTACAAAATACTAGTGATATCCCCTATTGCCATATAGCACTTAAATAACCACATACATGCTAGTGAAAAGAAGCTTAGAAATGTCTATGACATATTCCTTTAGCAGCAGGTAATTTTCTCTGCCTAAAAAGTCAATCTGGAAAAGTTCTTACCTAATTTTTAAGATCTTTAAAAGGGCCCATTAAAAATACTCACAAGAACAAATCAGATTAAAAAAGCACACCTTGAAATCAGTGGACTACAACCAACACAATTCAATTTCACCCTGATCTTTGCTTCATTTCTTACCCTACAGCACTGGTTGGCAAGGAGCTGGCTTGTTAACATTGTAATATATTTCTAGACTCAAAGTGAAATTTGTCAGACTTTTTGCTTCCACTTAAAAAGTGTTAAGTATAAATTAAGACATAATAAAACACCTAGGAAAGACAATTAAGATCATCCAGTGTCAGAAATAGAATTAAGTCCCTTTTTGATGGTCAGCATTCACATGTTTTACAGTGTACCATAGCACATGATTACATGATTACAGAGCCACAAAATGCACTGTTAGGCACATGCTGTCATGGGACAATGTGTTTTCCACATCACCATTCAGAAATGCCTTATCATATAAGTTGCTTGAACATGTTTACCCACAATTCCTGATTAAACAGTCATTTTCCCGTTGAATAGACTGATTTAATATACACTGTGAATACAAAACACAAGCTGAAGTGCTTGTACTGTCAGGAGGTATGGTATATTTACAGATTAAGAGCATTAGTAAAGGTAAGTAAAGCAATCTCTCCTCCCCTATCAAGAAGTTTTATTAAAATATATGTGGTTATTCGTAACAAAAATGCTGTGGGTGAATTAGGCTGAAAAATCCAAGTCATTGAGTTCTTTGGGAGAAAGCAAGAATCATCCTCCTTCTGCCCACAGCTGTTCATCATATTCAGCCATCTATGGTTATTAATATTAGTATTAAATATATTCCTGTCCAATTGGGTTCACTCATGTTTCCAGTTTTTGAATCTATTCTTTTCCCCTACGTTAAACAAATCTAATGACTTCTATCCACAGCAAATGTGGAGCTGATGAGCAAATGGATGATAAAAATTCCCATTATTCCTTTGTGCTCATCTCTTGCACTTAAGATTCTTGTCATGCCCTGGGCATTCTAGCTGTCTGATATTGTTCCTTTATTTCTAATTGCAGCGCTTTCTCTGCTGAACATTTCTCTGTCCAGAACATTTGGTGCACTGCCTAGTACCAAGCAAAATCTGCTTGCAATGTAAGAACATGTGGAGAAAGTATGTGTTTTTGTCACACCCTATTAAACGGTATTCAAAACACAATGCCCCAGAAACTAAATTGATTGTAGGTTTTATAACCCTTTTCAGGCTAATGGAAACAATTTAGTACCACGAATGAAAACATAGCTAGTGCAGCTGTGGGAATCTTAAATTGCTCGGCTCAGCAGTTCTGTTCCGGCTTAAGTAGGATAAAGTAGTTAAAGTTCAGTTAGATTCCATTCTTCTGGATCTTTGACAGATCATTTCGGATTAATGTCTTCAAAGTTTTCAACATTCCTTGTAAAAGACTTTCTGAGGAATTCCTGGTTTGTGCTTTTAACTTGGGGGGCAGTGGGAGGGAGCTGTAAGAACTGGGAAGAGAGGAGAAGTGGGGGCAGGAATGACATGAGGAAGTTTTCAATCATTTTGTAAAGTGTCTTGAACCATCTTTCTCTTCATTTTGGTTTTATTGTTAATATACCAAGTGAAAAAAAAAAAAGTCTAACGGTTTTCTTATAACTTCAATGATTTAGCTAAGACCACAAAAGCTAGAGATGCAGAGCCAAGGTTGAAAGTCAGCCCTTAAGTCCACCCTAGGAATCTGCTGCAGCTCCTTAAGGACCTGTCCTTACAGACAGAAATTTTCTCCTGTGTTCATTCACATTTCTGTATTTAAAACTGAATGTCATGATTAAGCATTAAGCAGGAGACCTGGTTACCGAGGTCACAGAGAAGGCTGAGGTAGTCAACAACTTTTTTGCCTCAGTCTTCACCGGCAAGTGCTCTAGCCACACCAACCAAGTCGCAGAAGGCAAAGGCGGGACTGGGAGAAGGATAGGTTTGAGACCATCTAAGAAACCTGAAAGTGCACAAATCCATGTGACCTGATGAGATGCATCTGTGGGTCCTGAGGGAACTGGCAGATGAAGTGGCTAAGACACTATCTGTCATATTTGAGAAGTCAAGGCAGTCCAGGGAAGTTCCATTGACTGGAAAAGGGGAAATATAACCCCCATTTTTAAAAAGAGAAAAAAGGAAGGCCCAGGGAACTACAGGCCAGTCAGTCTCACCTCTGTGCCTGGGAAGATCATGGAGCTGATCCTCCTGGAAACTCTGCTAAGGCACATGGAAAATAAGGAGGTGGCTGGTGACAGCCTACATGGCTTCATTAAGGGCAAATCACACCTGACAAATCTGGTGGTCTTTTACAATGGGTTTACAGCATTGGTGGATAAGGGAAGAGCAACTGATGTCGTCTAGCTGGACTTGTGCAAAGCATTTGACACTGTCCTGCATGACATCCCTGTCTCTAAATTGGAGAGACATGGATTTGATGGATGGACCACTCAGTGGATAAGGAATTGGCTGGATGGTTGCATTCAAAGAGTTGCAGTCCACGGCTTGATGTCGAAGTGGAGACCAGCGACAACTGGGATCCTCAGGAGTTGTATTGGAACTGGTGCTGTTTAACATCTTTGTTGGCAACATGGACAGTGGGACTGAGTGCACCCTCAGCAAGTTTGCGAACAATGCCAAGCTGTGTGGTGTCATCAACAGGTGGGAGGGAAGGGATGCCATCCAGAGGGACCTTGAGAGGCTTGAGAGGTGAGCCCGTGCAAACCTCACGAAGTTCAACAAGGCCAAGCACAAGGTCCTGCACATGGGTCGGGGCAATCCCAAGCATAAATACAGGCCGGGCAGAGAATGGATTGAGAGCAGCCGAGGAGAAGGACTTGGAGGTATTGGTTGACAAGAAGCTCAGCATGAGCCGGAAATGTGCATTTGCAGCCCAGAAAGCCAACAGTATCCTGGGTTGCATGAAAAGCAGCATCACCAGCAAGTCAAGGGAGGTGATTCTTCTCCTCTACTCCACTCTCATGAGACCCCACCTGGAGTACTGCGTTCAGCTCTGCAGCCCCCAGCATAAGAAAGACATGGTTCTGTTGGACTGAGTCCAAAGGAGGGCCATGAAGATGATCAGAGGGCTGGGGAACTTCTGCTATGAAGACAGGCTGAGAGAGTTGGCTTTGTTCAGCCTGGAGAAGAGAAGGCTCTGGGGAGACCTTATAGCAGTCTTCTAGTACCTAGAGGGGGTCTACAAGAAAGCCCGAGAGGGACTTTTTACAAGGACATGTAGTGATAGGACAAGGGGTAATGGCTTTAAACTGAAAGAGGGTAGATTTAGATTGGATGTAAGGAAGAAGTTCTTGACTGTGAGGGTGGTGAGGCACTGGAACAGGCTGCCCAGAGAGGCTGTGGATGCCCCCTCCCTGGAATTGTTCAAGGCCAGGTTGGATGGGGCTTTGAGCAACCTGGGGTAGTGGAAGGTGTCCCTGCCCATGGCAGGGGGGTTGGAACTAAATGATCTTTAAGATCCCTTCCAACCCAAACCATTCTATGATTCTGTGATTCTATGATTAAAAGCTTGACAGGTATGAAGGAAAGTTGTCTGCTGGAGAACTCTGCACTACACATTACAAAACAAATCCTCTACCTAGCCACTTATGAGAAGGAATCATTCACATGGGTATTACCTGCACTGTACTACCAGAAAAACATCTGTGAATATTACTTGACAAATTGATCACTAAATGAGCCATTATCTTGCAGGGTTTTTAGACTGCCTTAGGAAAGGAGGGTGCTACGTAACACAAAGGCTTACAGATGCAAAACACTGATTGGCAAAAAAAATGTTCCAGAAGAAAAGCAGTAATAAAGCAAGCCTAGCATGAAAATGTACCCTTTCTAAAAAGTAAGCTGTTTATGAGAAGCAGTAGTAAAACTGCTTAATTCTTCTGTGCCTCTGGGGAGAAATCTAAGCCTTTTGAGAAGTGATGGAGAGAAAAATGAAGCCAATGGTGTGTTTGTCAGTGAGAGAATGCTGTGGAAACAAAGTTAGTAATTTTACTACTCCTGCTTGCCAAGAGCTGACAGGTGTGTAGTTTCTTATTGTTCTGAAAGGCAGCCAGAAACCACAGTTTAATATGCATCTATGTCTTCATTGTAGGGGAGAAAACAGCTGTCTCTCTGGCACATGATACAAGATGATAGAAATATTGAGACGTACTCTTCTTTACAGTATGTTAGCATCATTTGCACGGCTACATTTGATCTTCCAACAAAACACATAGCTGGAAGGAAAAAAAAAATGCTGCAGTCCAGATCAGATCAGATATGGTGTGACAACCTCTGCTCCCACAAACATATTATTTCACAGAGCCTAATCACCTCAACAAGATTTTTTCACATGAACAAGGGTTGAAGGATTAGAGCCATATTTTCAGCACCGCAGATCCAAAGACTTTCTACAAATAACTTGTAAGTAAACAAAAACAGTGGAATACCAGGTTATTTCAGATAAAAAGGCAGTAATCATTTCCAACCATTCTTAAAGAATGACTCCCATAAATCCTTCAGTTTTCAAACTGCTGAGATGTCTGTGATTAATAAAGCCTTTGAATGCAAAAGGTTTCCTCACACAAGAATGATGTGTGTTTTCTTGTAATATATGGCAAAGCAATCTTTTAATCCTAACTCCCTCAGGAAGGTAAAAAGTACATACACATTATAGGCACACACACACACAGACACAATGTAACAGAGGCAATAATTTGCAAGAAATGTTAGGCTCTATGCATTCAATTTCCTTTCTGTGCAGAAGTATACTACAGTGTTAAAAGCTCATGATAACTGGCTGGCAGATTGTCAACTGGATATGCATAAAATGTCTGCACTGTGTCCAGGCTTGTGTGATTTGACAATTTGACAGATGTAATTTAAGCAATAAGACTTGCAAGTTTTCTATTTACCAGAGTATGAGAAGAGGGACTAGTACACTCATTCAAAAAATAAAATTTTGGAAATTCTGAAACTCTCACAAAAATACTAACGTTCAGAAAAATACTAGCCTTGACAAGCAAGCTTCAAAAAGCTCAACAAAATTTGTCATTATAACAGAAAGGTCCTCTAGGCTTATGTTGTATATAGTTACTTACACTTACTATGTCAACCTGTTAAAAGTATCAAACAAAATAAGACTCAATTACCAGAAAAATTAGGCAAGTCACAGATAAGTACAAAATAATTCTTAGACTAGTAGACAGAGGTGTAATTTTTTCCACTTCACTATCAGCAGCTTCTGATGCATGAGGAAGTGATTTTGTGATAAGAAACTGTGTTTTTACACTAAATTTTAACACAGGCAGGAAACACAAATTTGGTAATTTGTTGGATAAGGAAGAACATAGCTGAATTAAGACTTAAAGGAAGTCACATGATGAAAATTTATCTATTCAGTCCTCTCCAGTAATGATTCACCACATGTCTGATGGTCCTAGCTAAACCCCAGCCTGCAAGTGCTTGCCCAAGCTAAACAGATACCACATACCAACATGTAAGATCATCCATTTCTCACTGCACCTAAAGACCATGTAAGCTCCAATAAGAGTATCTCAACAAACAGACCAAGGACAGACTCAGAATTATTTTCTCCTGCTGAAGTTTCTTCTCACAAAGAGCTGCTCTGATCCACTATAAATTCCCTGGGCTTGGGCGTAAGATCAGACCATTATATTAAATAACAGATTGGAAGAAAAATTGCATTTCCAAACATGTATATAAAAAAAAATAATCAAAACTAAAAATAAAAGATTCATACCAAGTGCCTCAAACAATTTGTGTAAAACTTGTACTTTCCAGTTATTTTTCCAAATTAAATTAGGTCATGAAGGAAAAGAGAAAATGGGAGAAACTGCTTCTTCCACAGTTTTCATTCTTGTGCTGCTCAGCACCTGTCAGCACAACAGTTCCAGCACATGAATATGTGCCTGGCATGGTTAAAGTCAGCTGTGCCTTGGTGTGGTTTTGCAATGTGGATGAGACATGACCTAAAGGTGTAACATGATGCCTGACATCTTTCTATAATTGTATTTTCTAGTCTGGAAAACAAGCACAAGAAATGAAAGAACATGCATGCTCCTGACTTGGCCAAACAAGTCAGCTGAAGCTATAGTGTCTGGTCCTGAATGCATCACAAGCAACAGAGTTACCAGTCCCTTGCAGGATCACCAGATACCTGCCATTGCTCCTTCATTTTCAGAAAAAAAAAAGAGGCTGGTTATATTTTTAAACTGTTATCCTTGTGTTTAAGAATGTGGAATAAATAAGAGTCTCTGTTTAAATGCACTGATGAATGAAAACTTCTTAGTACCCAAAGGACTGTTACTCATATTGGTTGATTTCTTTTAACCCTAAAATCACTGGTTGGTAGCCCTAATTATGAGCACATTGGTGAATGAACAGACAACTGTTTAGAATTAGTATGTTAAAAATTGGTCATAAATCATCGGATTCTTGGTGTAGAGAGAGGCTAAAAAGAGGTTTTAGAAGACTGGATCTCCCAGAGAGACCTTTCATAGTCAAAGTCTACTCCAAGGCACATAACATAGGAGAGGTAACGCACCTACAGAGCTCCTCACCCCCAGGCCTGGTTATCTCACCATATTCAATAAGTTTATTTGCCAGAATTGATAAGTCTTATTCTGGTGTCCCTATTAGTACAGATGTCTTTGCATCTAAAAAGTCCTCAAGTGTCCTAGCTCAAATCTCAATCTGCATCTTGCAAGCAAATCCCCATTTGACAAAAAAAAAAACAAACAACCCCCCAAAAAAGTGTCCCACTTTCAATCAGAATCTTACACACAATCACTTCCTAACATGAAACCTAAAAGTACAAAGCTGAACATGCTGTGTCCACATGCACAAGAACATGTGAACACATACACACAAACTCCTCAAAACACCAAAAACCGTGTTCTACCCCTATGAGCCACTGAAGGTTTCTTATTTTTTCACTGCAGACTTGGCAAACAAAACCTCAGAAAGCATGAGTGGCATTTCAGTGCCAATCTCTAATCCAAAACCAGCTTTAAGAGTTAAGACAATATTTTTTTAATAATTTTGAGCACAGTTAAGTATCTTGTGTATTAGTGTTCTGCCACAAAGGAACAGAAATGACTGACATATTAAAATTTCAAAACTTGGCTTGCAAACTGAAAAGAATGGCTCAATAAGAAAGCATAACCCTGGAGAATAAAAATGCAATCCTGGAGTTGAGGGACCTCAAGGACAACAGAAGTAAAGCATTTTTTGTCACACAGGTGCAAGCAGAAAAGGAAACCGCACTTTTTTGTCTCCACGAATCCCAACTGCAAATTAGGCAGTGAGGTTGAGATACTTCGAATCATAGAATATCCTGAGTTGGAAGGAACCCCTGAGGATCATTGAGTCCAAATCCTGACTCCACACAGGGCAACCTAAAAGTTAAACCACGTATCTAAGAGCATTGTGCAACCACTTTTTGAATACCAACAGCCTTAAGGACAT
The DNA here is from genome assembly GCF_000737465.1 of Haliaeetus leucocephalus. Classification (NCBI taxonomy): domain Eukaryota; kingdom Metazoa; phylum Chordata; class Aves; order Accipitriformes; family Accipitridae; genus Haliaeetus; species Haliaeetus leucocephalus. Next base: position 1,242,081 of record NW_010972586.1, read on the forward strand.
GACCACTTCCATGGGGAGCTTGTTCCACTGCTTGACCACCCTCTCAGTGAAGAACATTTTCCTAATATCCAATCTGAACTTCCCATGATGCAGCTTTAAGCTGTTCCTTCACAACCTATCACTGGATACCAGAGAGAAGAGATCAGCACCTCCCTTTCCACTGCCCCTCATGAGGAAGCTGTAGACAGCAATGAGGTCACCCATCAGTCTCCTCTTCTACAGGCTGAACAAACCTGGTCTCCTCAGCCGCTCCTCATAAGTCATGCCCTTTAGTCCTTTCACCATCTTTGTTGTCTTCTTTTGGATATATTCTAGTATTTTTATATCCTTTTTATGTTGTGGAGACAAAAACTACACACAGTACTCAAGGGGACACTGCACCAGGGTTGAGTACAGTGGGACAATCACTTCTTTTGACCAGTTAGATGTACTGTGTTTAACGCACCTGAGGATATGGTTGGCCCTTTTGACCTCCAGGGCACATTGTTGACTCACATTAAGATAACCATTAACCAAAACCCCCAGATCCCCTTCTGCAAGGCTGAAGCCTCTTGTCCTCCAGTCTGTAAGTACATCCAGAATTACACCATCCCAGGTACAGAATCTGTCATTTGTCCTTACTAAATTTCACACAGTTGGTGATTGTCTACTACTCTAATCTATCAAGATCTCTCTATAAGGCCTCTCTACCCTCAAGGAAATCAGTGGTTCCTCCTAGTTTAGTATTTTCAGCAAACTTAGTGTGCACTCAACTCCTGTGTCCAGGTCATTAATAAAAACATTGAAGAGAACTGGCCCTAAAATTGAGCACAGGGGAAGACAACTAGTGACTGGCCACCAGCTAGATGCTATCCCAAATACTACAACAATTTGAACCCTGTCCTTCAGCCAGCTGTTCACCCATTGTATTGTGTACACATTGTCCTGATTTCAGCTGGGATAGAGTTAATTTTCTTTCTAGGACCTGGTATAGTGTTTTGTTTTGGATTTAGTATGAGAATAATGTTGATAACACAAGGATGTTTTCAGTTTAGACTAAGTCAAGGATTTTTCAGCTTCTCATGCCCAGCCAGCAGGAAGGCTGGAGTGGCACAAGAAGCTGGGAGGGGACACTGCCAGGACAGCTGACCCAAACTGGCCAAAGGAATATTCCATACCATGTGACATCATGCCTAATATATAAACTGGGAGGAGCTGGCCTGGGCTGAGGGGGCGATCACTGCTAGGGAACTAACTGGGCATCAGTCAGCAAGTGGTGAGCAATTGCATTGTGCATCACCTGTTTTGTATATCCCAATTCTTTTATCATTATTATCATTGTTATTTTATTGTTGATTATCATTATTATTTTCTTCCTTTCTGTCCTGTTAAATTCTCCTTATCCAACCCACAAGGTTTTTTCCCAATTCTCTCGCCCATCCCACTGGGTGGGGGGAAGTGAGTGAGCGGGTGCGTGGTGCTTAGTTGCTGGCTGGGGTTAAACCACAACACATGTCCAGCCGTATGTGGGACATTTTGTCCAGAAGGATACTGTGAGAGACAGTATCAAAAGCTTTGCTAAAATTTAAAAAAAAAACCACATCCACTACCTTCCCTTTGTCCACTAGGCAGGTAACTTTGTCATCAAAGGATATTAAGTTAGTAAGGCATACCTTTCCCTTCATGAACCTATGTTGGCTTTGACCGATGACTGCATTGTGTTTCAAGAGTTTTTCAGTAACTCCAAGAATAATCTTCTCCACAAGTATACCAGGCACTGAAGTGAAACTGACAGGCCTGTAATTACTAGGGTCTTCTTTCTGGCTGTTCTTGAAAATTGGAACAACATTCTCTAGCTTTCAGTTGACTGGCACCTCTCCAGGTTCCCAAAACCATTGATAACTGAGAGAGGTCTTGTGATAACTGCAAGAGGCCAACTCTTTAAGTACCCTGGGATGAATCCCATTGGGCCCCATGGACTTATGTACATTCAGTTGCAGCAAGAAATCCTGTACAAATTCAAAGACAACGTGGAGTCTACCACTCCCCCAGTTGTGGTCCTCCAACCCAGGGTTCCAGGACTTCCCAGGGCCCATCACCAGTGTTAAAGACAGAGGCAAAGGTGGCGTGAAATGTCTCTGCTTTATCTTCATCCCTATTTCTGAGATGATAGCCAACCTCATCAAGTAACGGACCGATGCTTTCTTTAGTCCTCCTTTTGCTGTTAACATAATTTAAAAAGACTTTTATGTTATCCACCACAGTACTGGCCTGCTTCAACTCTATTTGACCTCTGGCGATACAAATTTCCCCCCTACGGCGGTGAACATCACCTCTGTAGTCCTCCTGTGTAGCCTGACCCTGCTTTGAAAGTTCATACACTTTCTTTTTTGGCCTAAGTATCCAGAAGGAGATCCCTGTTCAGCCAACCCAGACTTATGTCTCACGTGCTTGGCTTCCAAAACATTAGAAATGCCTTTTCCCATGCTTTTTTAAAAGGTAGTTCTCAAAAAGTGACCAGCATTTATGGACCCAAATACCCCTCCAAGCAGATTCCCAGGGGACCTCACTAACCAGTTCCTTGAGCAGCCTAAAGCCTGCTCTTCCAAAATCCAGGGTAGCATCTCTGCTCACAGTTTTTCTTATATTGCCAAAGATTTTAAACTCAACAATTTCATGATCCCTGTTGCCAAGACAAGCCACCAATCATCACTGCACCCACAAGACCATCTCTGTTTACAAACAACTGACCTAGGAGGGCACCCTCCTACCCAGCTCCCTTAGCACCTGTATCAAAAAGTAATCTTCAACATGCTTCAGGACCTTGACAGGCTTTTGGAGTGGGCCCATGCAAACCTCAAGAAGTTCAACAAGGACAAATTCAACAGCCTGCACCTGCATCACAGCAATCCTCAGTATCAGCACAGACTGATTGAGAGGAGAGAAAGACTTGGGGGTGCTGGTGGATGAAAAATTGGACATAAGCCAGCAACGTAAGCTTGCAGCCCAGAAAGCTGATGGTATCCTGGGCTGCATGAAAAGAAGCGTGGCCAGCAGGTCAAGGGAGGTGATTCTCTGCCTCTACTCTGCTCTGGTGAGACCCCACCTGGAGTACTGCACCATGCTCAGGGGCCCCCAGTACAAGAAACATTTGGGCCTGCTGGAGCGGGTCCAGAGGAGGTCCACAAAAATGATCAGAGGGCTGGAACACCTCTGCTATGAAGAAAGGCTGAGGCAGTTGGGGTTGTTCAGCCTGGAGAAGAAAAGGCTCTGGGAAGGCCTTATTGCAGCTTGTCAATACTTAAAGGGGGCTCGTAAGAAAGATGGAGAGAGACATTTTACCAAGGCCTGCAGCGACAGAACAAGGGACAACAGTTTTAAACTGAAAGAGGGTAGATTTAGATTGGAAGTAAGAAGACTTTTTTTTTTACGTGGGGGTGGCAAGACCCTGGAACAGGTTGCCCAGAGAAGCTGTGGATGTCCCATCCCTGGAATTGCTCAAAGTCAGATTGGAGGGGGCTTTGCGCAACCTGATCTAGTCAAAGAATTCAACGCCCATGTCAGGGAGGGGTGGACTCGATGGTCTTTAAAGGTCCCTTCCAAACCAAAACATTCTGTGATAATATAAATTCCCTGGACCTCTTTGTGTCCGCTGTATGACAGTCCCAATCAACATCTGGGAAGTTGACGTCGCCCCTAAGGACAAGGGCAACTGATTTAGTGGGGGGTTAATTCCTTATAGACTAATACATCAGTGCCATCATCCTGGCTGGGTGATCTGTAGCAGACCCCCACAACAATATCTGCTTTATTAGCTTTTCCCCTAATCCTTACCCAGAGGCTCTCAACCGTGTCACCCAACTGCAAGCACTGTACAGTCCAACCCCACCTTTACCCACAGCGCTACCTCTCTGCCCTGCCTGCCTCTCCTGAAGAGCCTAGAACCATCCATCACAGCACGCCAGTCGCAGGACTCTTCCCACCAAGTCTCGCTGACGCAAACATTGTCGCAGCTCTGGGATTGAGCCAAAGCTTCCAGGTTTGGAAGCTTATTCCTCATGCTGCGGGCATTTGTGTACAAACGTTTGAAATGTGCTCCACTGTATTTGGTACATTGTGGAGCAGAGTGAAAGCCCTCACCAGCACAACAGCACTCAAACCTCACCATGCTGTCCCAGAGCTTATCACTAGTAACCCCGTCCTGCCTTGCACCTCTGCAGAGTCACCTTCCTGAGCAATGGCCATGGCTTCTGCAGGAGGGGACAGCCAGCGCCTCTGGCACATGGAGGGCTGCTACACCTCAGTGCAATGCTTCAAGCAACAGACAACAGCACGTGCCACTGCACTGAAGCTTCGTGCTGTGGACCCAACTGAGACCTTGGTCCTTGGAAAGAAAACCAGCCTGAGAAGGCAGGCCAGCCCCTTTGCCAACTGCCACCTTGCATCGAACTGCAAAGATGGGGTCAGTCTCGTTTTTTTGGGGATGCCCCTTGTGTCCATTGCACAAACACCAGCTTGAGTGCTCCAGGACGGAGAAGTTGGGGAGATGCCTCCTTCTTGTTTCCCTCTCCCCTGCAAGCTGCAATTGGCACAGGAGGGGAATATCTCAGAGCAGAGCTAAGAGTGTGGACCAGAAAGGGGGGCATGTACGTGATGCAGAGCAAGGCTTTGCCCCCACCCCTGGTGTACCATACAAGTGACTAAGCAGACCTGGTTGGAAAGAAATTTAGAAGCTGGCGTCTCATGGCTTGGATAAGTGTACTCTTCACTGGGTGAAAAACTGGCTGGCTGGACGACCCCAGAGGGTTGTGGTGAATGGGGTGAAATCCAGTTGGCAGCAGGTCACAAGTGGTGTTCCTCAGGGCTCAGTGTTGGGGACAGTTCTGTTTAATAGCTTTATCAATGATTGGGGTGAGGGGATTGAGTGCACCCTCAGCAAGTTTGCAGACAACACCAAGTTAGAAGGCACGGCTGATCTCCTTGAGGGTAGGAAGGCTCTACAGAGGGATCTGGACAGGCTGGATCCATGGGCCAAGGCCAACTGTATGAGGTTCAACAAGGCCAAGTGCACTTGGGTCACGACAACCCCATGCAGCACTACAGGCTTGGGGAAGAGTGGCTGGAAAGCTGCCCAGCAGAGAAAGACCTGGGGGTGCTGGTTGACAGCTGGCTGAATATGAGCCAGCAGTGTGCCCAGGTGGCCAAGGGGGCCAACGGCATCCTGGCCTGCATCAGAAATAGCGTGGCCAGCAGGAGCAGGGCGGTGATCGCCCCCCTGTACTTGGCACTGATGAGGCCGCACCTCGAGTGCTGTGTTCGGTTTTGGGCCCCTCACTTCAAGAAAGACATTGAGGTGCTGGAATGTGTTCAGAGGAGGGCAACCAAGTTGGTGAGGGGCCTGGAGCACAAGTCTTATGAGGAGTGGCTGAGGGAACTGGGGCTGTTTAGTCTGGAGAAAAGGAGGCTGAGGGGAGACCTTATCGCTCTCTACAACTACCTGAAAGGGGGTTGTAGCGAGGTGGGTGTTGGTCTCTTCTGTCAGGTGGCTGGAGATAGGACAAGAGGAAATGGCCTCAAGTTATGGCAGGGGAGGTTTAGGTTGAATTTTAGGAAAAATTTCTTTACTGAAAGGGTTGTCAGACATTGGAACAGGCTGCCCAGGGAAGTGGTTGAGTCATCATCCCTGGAGGTATTCAAAAAGCATGTAGACGAGGCACGTCAGGACGTGGTTTAGTGGGCATGGTTGATGGTTGGACTCGATGATCTTAAAGGTCTTTTCCAACCTAAATGATTCTATGATTCTATAAATTCAGGAGTGGGGAACATCAGGTCCCCAGGGTTAAAAAATGCTTTCTTCTCCAGCATGGACAATGGCCCCTTGCCAGGGCTCCTCTGGGCCATTTTTGGGGTACTTCAGGTTGGCAAGAACAAAAAATAGGGATATGTTCTCTGGATCCACAGTCAGAAGTATTCATTGGTTAAGAGACTGAAGTACAGAGATGACAGATGTGACTTTAGTCCATGTATCTTGCCTACATACCACATTCATGAATCTGTACAGTCTTCCCAGCAAGGCATGCATGATAAATCAGTACCATCCTATCCACTTCACATAATCATGTGCATGTCATATCCTTACCAGTGAGAACTAAGTCTTCTCTTCCTACCTCCACTGCCTATGTTTGTCTTGTCTTTTTTTTTTCAATAAATTCCAGTTTTCTTAAAAAAAAAAATAAAAAGAATGTTGTTTCTGTAAAACCAACTGGAAAACTCTTTAAAAAGGCCTATGTAAAGTGGGAGTCTCCCACAGGCACGTTTGTTTTTATAAAGTACTTTGCACTCAGAAAGTCAGATGATGTAATGACTATTCTGTGTTCTTAGTGTGTTATATAGGGAAACATAAGTCATTTCCTCCATTATTTATAAAATGATAGAATGACCTGTGAATACATATGCATACAATGAAGTAAATTCAGAATTCAGTATTCAGCAACTACTACCATCTGGTACATTTTCACTTGCACCTTTCCTGAGCTGCTGCTGAATCCATCACCATTCCAAAGAGAGTGCTTTGTTTAAAGTGCTGACTTGCAGCATTTCCAGTTTTATGCTGGGCAGGGAAAATATAAATACACTCCATTCCCTCATCCTTCTATAGCCTCCTCAGACTTCCATTTGTGACTGTTCTTAATGTTCCTGAAAATGAGGCATAACTGTTAGCTGACAAATACATGTCTGAACTGAAGTCAGATGACTCTTTATGACAAAAGCACAGGAACTTATCCAGAGTAGTCAGGTGTTTCACTAAAATGGATATTAAAGGCAATTTTTACGCTCCAATCTCAGGCAAAAGTATTATGAATAAGTGGATCAGTTTTGGATGTCAGCAATGGCTGTTCAATTATTTGAGTTAGATAATAATTGATTTGCTCTGTTTCTGAGTATAAACACTCACCTTACACTTAAGAATCAGAAAAAAACAGCTGGCAGCAAAAGTATAAGGTACCAGAAAATAAGAACTGGAAGGAATGCCACAGTGATTCCAGCTTCCATGGCAATGGAATTTGACATACGCAGAGGGAGTAAGCAGGGCTGAAGCACTAAGCACTGGCTCATATGTATAGCTTTCAAAAGTGAATCTCCATACCAAGAGCTTCTGGATGGATTATACGGGTCAGTCAGGCCAAAACCATTTGGGGGACTTCACTGGAGCACCACAGCAAAGGGATATGCAACACTGATAGCACTGGGGTCCGCAGCTTACTGGCTAGCTGAAGGAGCCACCATCCCTTCAGGCAATGGTCCACTATTGTCTTGTTGTCCTAAGGGTTCTCCAGCATTGACCACAGCACAGGAAAATAAAAATATTAATTAAGGCTGCCAAGGAAAGCAGAATAGCTAACAGTATGTTATTGGCCATAGGTATTTTCCACCCATGTGTCAGCCCAACTGGCAACTAGTGCTGTGTCCTTTCCCTTCCAGTGTTGCAGAGAAAAAGTCACTGCCAAGACAATGACAGAGTATTTATCATGATTATTTCTGGTCATCTTGATTCGTATAGTACAAAGACAAAGAATGATAACTACAGATATCTAAATCTGTATATCATCTCTATACATTTGCTGATCAGAAATCATGGCATTCCAGGCTACCAATCCATAGAGATGTGTTACGCTTTCCACTCCCCTTTACCTTTTTCAGGAAAAAAATACAGCCAGATTGCACTGTGGTCTTGCACTAAGGGATTGACAGTAGCAGCAAATATTCCAGTCTGGAGCCCATGGCAGATGAGCATGGATTCACTTCCAGACCCATAGTAGAAAGCAGACTATCTCAGCCAAGCATATTTCAGTGCTTGCTGACTGAACAGAAAATCAGCTACTGAAGAAGATTAGGAGTTTAGAGGGGTAGGTATTGGATGTGTTATAAGTCGCCTTTTCTGAATACTGGGAAGAAAAGCTCAGTGGGTAAGAATGAAAACAACTGTAACATTCAGATAACCAACAAATTGCTGAATTAGTATTTTTTCTTCTTTTTCCCTCCTCCCATTAAAGGAGGAAGGGCTATGAAGCAAGTGTACGAGGGGAATCACTGTCAGCACTAAAGACTTTTCTTTACATTTAGTATAATAGGGAATTTATAACACTTTCTGTCTGAGACACTGCTGTAATGCTAGCGTACACAGTACAGTTGGTATATATTTAGCTATGCATTTGTTCTTTTGCTAAGCCTGTAATCCTAGCTTTAACTAAGCTTGTTAGGAGCAATCAGTTAAATCTTTGTTAGAGTAAATCACTAGTTGCCCATTACATGTTTTCACTACTTTTGCACAGACACTTTCCCTTCATACATGACTCAGAAAACACTAGCAAAGTTGATTAATGCAACAGGAGCCCCAGACCAGAAAAAGTACTCCAAAACTACAACTGCATTGGTCGTAAACCCATGAATACCTAAGGTCCCTCTCCTCCAAATCTGTTGCCAGTCTTGCACCGAACAACAGTATTAGCTCCATGGAAACGGAAATTAACCTAAAATCACTTAGATGTTCATCATATAGTTTGTGGGAGGTCATTCATACACTTGTTGTCATGGTCTGGTTTATAACATGAATTACAGTGACAGAATTTTTTAAAAATAAATAAAACTTCTGTTTCACTAACATGGCAACTGAGGTATACAGCTCTGTTCCTAGGGTATGTGAAAGTCCTTGTAGTAGGCCAGATCAATAGGGAACTACCACTGTGTTGTCAATGTTCTTTATTTTGATCTGGGTTCCACTGACTCACTTTCTGTATGCCCTTCACGGGCAAACAATGTGTTCACGGTGTTAAAGGACTAGACAGCTTTCTGGAGGTCATTTAGTGCATCTCCCTAACCAAGGAGCAATGACACATTTTGTATTCAAGTTCAGCTGGACTGTGCAGTGCAGAAACACTGCAGGCCATGTGAAATACAGACATGGAATGCTTGTCTCTATAAACTGACAGGCCTCTATGGTATGGGAAGTAAGTAGAGAACTGGGGCCATTATTCCATAGCCTTGCTAAATTCTGTAATGAATGTATAATACAACAGTTAGATACAACAGGTAGATGAGAAAACAAGAGTTGATTTCAGTTGGACTGCCAAACATATAACAACAATACAGGAAAACACAAGCAATCTCTAACCAGTGAGGAGCGGCTTCTGTTTTCCACCTGCCCACTCGGTGAAAAATGGTATGACTGCAAAGTTACATCTGGCTAAATGGTCAGAAGCATCTGTAAAATAGCTTAGCAAGAAGAGGAAATAAGATACACAAAAACTTTCATTAAACAAATAAGGCATATTTTCATAATGCATTATTTAGTTTTATACTCCCTAGAAATGCATATAAATGTGTACACATGCATCCACCCTCAGATCTATGTCAGTTTATGCTGCAACTTTATCTTCTGATGCTGCCCAAAGGAGAAAATGAAACTTCTTCCCCCATCCAGAATGAGCTCCTAGCTGTTCTGCAGACTGCTTAAGTACCTGTTCAGCAAAATCTTCCTACAATTAGTCATATCAGACCTTACACATTATGAAGTCCCCCCCTAAACTGTGACTTTGTAAGATATGGATATGTTCAAGGGAACCTAAAATAAGCAAAAAGATATTGACTGAATTACAGGTCTGCAGCCAGCTGGCTGAATTCAAACACAAATTCAGACCACCCTAAGTCATCACTTCCCTGTCACATTCCTTTGTTCTCCACTAGGGGACCGCAAAATACTTGTAGTAGCCTTTATATAATCCACTTTTGGACACAAAGAGCAAACATCTACTTTGAATTGCAATTATCCAGGTTTTACCTTGGAAGAACAAGTGGAAAGACAGAGAAAACACTAAACAATTTCTAAATCAACTTTCACCAAACTGAATAAAAGATAGCTTCCCATTCCTGCATAATCAAGGTCATTTAAATGTCAATATACTATATTAAAGAACATAAAGTTATAAAGTTATGGTACAACTAAATACTTTATTAAAAAAAATACAATAATTTCTTAGCGCTTCAACTGAGGTATCCCCATACCATGACGTTTTGTAGTGCTGCCCTTCAAACAGAGCTATAGCTCAAGAAAATTTTGGCACTGAAAATGGCATACAGTGCAATAGCCTACTTACATAGCAGGCCTTTCTGCTGAGATTACATTATGCTTACCGTCTTGGACCTATAATCACTGTCAGTGAGTTTACAGGTGAAATTCAAGTGCTGTTTTATCTATAAAGTTTGGAATGCTTATCAGCACCTCAGAACAAAGCTGTTTCTTTCTCTATTCCATTTGCATACTTTTGCAATAAGGTATGTATCCTGGAACTTTATAATTCTATTAAAGAGCAGTTAGGAAAGCTTCCTTTTTTTTTGTTTGTTTGTTTTCATAAAACTGTTGATTAATTTCTTTGCAAAGATACTTCAGATCTGGTGTCCTTACAAAAGCCAACTAGTCAGTATGTTTCAGACCCCACCTTCATTCTCCTATCAAGGTTCAAATGGCATAGCTTCACAAAGTATAGTCTGATGTACTTGGCAGCTGATAAAGATGTCGCTTGACAGATTTTTAAAAAAATCTATTGTGATAATAAATAAAATCATTATAAATCCCAACTTATGAGTTCAGTGTTGTCTTCCATTACACGAAGCACGTAATACCATTTGTTAAAACTACAAGCAATAAAAAAGCTCTCTTAAAATGCTCTTTGAAAAAAATAGAAAAATTGCATTTTCATTAGGAGTGCACACATAGAGTATGATAACTGTAAGCTACTAGTTCATATGACATGATAAGATCTTTCAAAGTACATAATCAGAAAGATGCTTTGCATGGAAATAAAATATCTACATTCAAGGCTCATTAGTAGTAAGAAAAAAATTCTTCTGTAAGAAAAAATATTTATAACTACAATCTTTCCCACTCCTCCTCCCACAAATAAAAAGACCACCTGAAATAATTTGTCCAACACTGAAAAAATGCAATGATTCACATACCAGGCTTCAGTCAAATGCATTTTTAAATGGCTGAGTTATAAACCCCTTGAAATCAAGTTTTATAATGAAATGCTGATAGACCCTTAACTTTAATGGCTCTTCCAAGTGCTTCTAGAGCAGGCATTACTTACAATGTCATAAAGTGACGTTTAAAATGCTACAGAATTTTCTTAAGGCAGATAAGCAGGTGTTCGAGAGGGCAGCACTATTTAAACCTCACTGATTTATGGGACATGCTGCATGAAAGCCCAATAAGCTTTATGGAAAATCACAGCAGAAACTCCAGACTTCAGTAGACACAGTACCACCATTGTCTGAAGATCACCAATACATATTAATTTCCACATTGTAATATTTGAGCTCCTGCATTTTGTACATGTTACCAGTAGTGAAATATATACCTCACCTCACAGGGTAGGGCTGTCTTTTACTGGTATACTTTTCATAGAGTATTACATGTAATAAAATCAATTGCTCAGCTACTTCATCATACACTGTAGTGAGTTACCTGGTACATAAGTGTCTTACTGTTATTCTAGTAACACTGTTTCTGACCTCTTCCGAGAGTTAGGAACTGAGCCACTTCCCTCAGACTTCTTTGAGCAGAATTAAAAGCAGAAGATATGTCAAAATTTACCTGCCATATTACCCAGTGGTCAAAATCATCCTCCTGAAAGTCATTTCGCTACTGGAAAAGCAACCAATAAGCCATCAAACCACTTTATGTAATTGATTAGCATTTTCTGCTTGTTAACACACATACACACACAAAAATCAATAATCTTATGGCTATGGGACCCAGCCTTAATGATTTAGTGAGACTGTAATTTACTCCAGGCAAAAACAAAAAAAAAAAGGCAAACAAAAAAGCCACTATTAGCTCTCAATAGCAAACTCCATTAAAGAAAACTGGTAGAAAAAAAGGACCATTACTGCTTAGGCTGTAGTTAGTGCTGAAATACCTCATATCTGTGGGTAATTATTTCCACTTTCTCTTAAGGAACCAAAGCAGTTCCTGGTGCATACTCCCCCTATATTTCTGGTGCTACAAGAGAGAATACCATCAGCTCCATATTGGTGCATACAGTAAATAAATACTAACTCAAAAGTTCAGAGAGAAAAAGAAGCTAGATTATGATCCCAGTCCAATTACCCTCAAAATAAATATAAGCACTTTTTTTTTAATCAACTTACCTGTACATTGATACAATTTTAAGAAACCTAAACAAGATCATGTGAGAATTGCAAAGTATATGCACCAACAAAGGCGAGATTCATAGAACACAGGACTTATTTACACTGAAAATCACAACGCATTCTTTACTCCCTTTTGTCTCATTACTGATTGACTTTATGTACTACTAGACAACGTGTAGTTTACATAGCAGTAGCACAAGTAAAACGTAGACAATATGTACAGGTACAACAACTAAATTCACTTTAATACTATAATCAAACCATGTTTTGCAGTTAAAGCCTGCGAGTTAAAATTCTGATGTCTGTCACATATCTAGTATTTCTCACTGAGCAATATTTATGCAAGCAGAGAGGTAAGAATCACAGGAAGTAGAACTTACTCAGCTAAACACTATTTAGTGAACTGTTATACAAAGAACATAGAGCTTAAGTCTATCACAAAACTCTGATTATGGCTGTCATTTTGCTTGATGTGGTCACTACAGAATTATGCTTTGGCATAAGCAAAGTTCAGCACTAGCAGAGGTTCAATAAATCTAAGGTTCCCTGATTACTATATTTTTAATCATCAGTACGTACAGTCTTCAGAGTAATTATCATCTTACAATACTGGGCTGAACCTTCTTCCCATAGACTTGATCTCCTTCCTTGTCTGACATATTGACGTGGTGGCCATAAAGAGACATTCCCGATTTGGGTTAAATTCCCCTGTTCTCCAGGTACTATCTACTGCACCTGAAGATTATACAGAGAAATGTTTATACCTTTTGTGCAAAGCTGAGACCTAGAATTACAACAGAGGTGAGACAAAAGTAAACTGTCAAGAGTTAAGAAGTGAGATAGTGCTTCGGTGTTGTTTTTCCTCATAACCCATTGTAGGGGTCGTTCACGTGAATATCGTCTTTTTTCTTTATTTTTTACAAATTAAAAGAATGACAAGTGCATACTTGTGATCTAAAGGAAGCTCTATTAACAAATGCCAAGTTTGATACACCTTACTGTAAAGAATAATTTCAGATTAAATTATTGTAACACTATAAACAAGTCTATGTTTTTTATTTTGCTTGGGCCCATGGGCCCATGTAGTTGAAAGGTCGTAAGCCTACCCAGTCCTTTTATCACAAGTAATCTGATCTTTGTCTGTAACATAATGGCAAGGAAGCAACCTTTGAGCAGTTTTAGGTTTCACTGTGGACTTTTTTTCTGATTTATTTTCTTCCCAACTTCTCACTACTTTTTTTCTCTTTTAGGGCTTTGCTCTCATTACCATCAGTCCTGAAAAAATACATTGCCTTTAGATAAGGAGGGCAGGAGCAAGGACGAAGTCCTCTTCCACTGACCTAGAGAAAGGGTCACAATATTGTTAAAATTACAGATCCTTTAAAAGCTGATCAAACAAATCATCCAGAGCACAGAGGTTTGATACCATCATGATATATTGCACTGCTACTCTGCTCTTCTCTTCCATCCTATTCTTCATGTCAGCGGGAAACAGAATTCACAAGATTGTAGCCCTCTGAACACATCAGTAAGTTATAGTCTTGTCCTTTTCAGTCTCCTGCTGCTTCAAATAACAGGAACCAATAGAAAGTATAGTTCAAAGATTGTATAAGTGACTGCAACAAATCCAGTATCCTTGAGGTGGTTGTTGGGTACCCTGCACCAACAAGCTTAACACAGCTGCAGTCTCCTTCAGGTTTTTCACATTCTCAACAGAATTTAAGAAGTAATCTTCTTTTATTTCCCTCTGAGTGAACAAGCGATGGCTGAAGGAGGAGAAGACTAGAGTGCAGTTACCCAAACATAAGGAGTATGAACTCATCCTTATCTTTGTTATCTGCTCCTCCTCCTACCCCTGCCTGCCAACTTAGCACTTTAGGGTTCAGACAAATCATAAACAGAAAGTAGTCTCCAAACTCAAAGAAAAATATTTTTATCTACTTTTTTCTATGTGGTTTTAGTACAAACAAGCATTATTCCATCAACTAAGCATCGGTGCTTGTGGCTTCCCTCAGTATCTTTTCTAGTCCTTAACTCTTCCTTCATTTATTTCTGACATATACTAAACATGCATAATGAATCTACACCGTTATTTGTATTTTCTCTGCAGACAAGCAAATTCTTTAGCTCCCTTTTCATCCCACTTCATTCACTTTATCACTAACTCAGCTGCAGTATTTTGCTTATTTCAATTATATTTATTAAATATTACAAGGGTAGAAGAGTTGCATTGTACCTCAAAGAGATTGTCTTAAGAACTCATTGGAAAGATTTTCATCCTAGTGTTATTCAACAAATGTCAGAGTGTTCTGCCAATTTTCACAGCAGATCAGCACAAAGCTCTAGCACAGGTGCTTCCGGGACTGGGATTTGTTAGGAAAAGTTACTGTTTAACAGCTTACGGCCCTTTTAAAGCCAAAAAAGTCTCTAATATTTTTCAAGATCCTATTGAAAATACCTGTGCATTTCTTGTAGAGGCACTGTGCCACAGATCTGATGATCTGAAAATCAGTGCAAGTAATATTATGTAATGTTTCTACCTCTAAAGAGTACTTTATCTTGTAGGTTCTCATTTATTGCATTCATATACATTTGACAGTCAGTTAGCATAATCTTTAATCACACCTTTCATAATAAAATTATGTACAGGGGTAGAGCTGGGCTACTGTGATGGGCAGTTATTCTTTTAAAAGCATGAGTCTAGCAGTCTTATTTTAGTTCATTTTAGCACACCATTTCCACTGACTTATTGCCAGTTCTAAGAGTTACCACAGCGCTGCTTAATAACAATGTGTGGTTTCTGACATTTATTTATAGTACACTAAAACCAAAATCAGGCTGGGTGGTAAGAGTTTTAGACCACCTGAGATGTCTTTAAATCTTCAGCACATGTTTAACTGCAGCAAGACCAGCAATAATCCTAAATATGCAGTCATCACACTATTGGCTGAGTCACCCTTTAAAGTTATAGATTCATTTCAGGGAACTATTTTTCCCAAGTGTCCTTTTAAAAAATAAAAATGGTTTGTTGTGAATCTTTTTATCAATTAAGTGATGGAGGAATACTTGGAAAGACAACAGTGATTTTTTAGATTTTATTTTAAAGCAAGGCCATGTGTGCACAGTAAACTGATAGATTTTCTGGAATTTTTTTTTTTTCTTTCACCCTCTTCTTTGTCTTGCATGAAACAAGTACTGTATGTTTAGTGTGAGACAGCATCAGTTGTTTGTTTAGTTTTATGAGTGTGTAGTTGTGAGCTTAAGATGTGTATCATGCAGTAACTATTTTAGAAAAACTATACTTTCTTTCAAAATTTTCTTTTAAGAAGTATTTACTAAGTAGCTGAATGGTATTTCATATTGATAATAAGGTCACAGAGTAAGCAACACCATTTTTAGTAACCATGAGACAAATCAGTCCCCTCTTCCTACATCTGTATTGTCACTTGAAGTGAAGGACACTCTTTGTCCCCTGTCCAGCAAAGCACTTCAGCATTTGTAGTCTCCTTGACTTCAATAGTATTATTCACGAGTCCAAAGTGAAACATGTGCTTAAGTGCTTTGGTGGATCAGAGTGTTGCTGAGCAAGGGCAGCAAAGCATAACCTAGTACAGGACCTTTCGTGCTGGAAACACTACAATAGTAACAGTACAGTTTTTCAGGAACAATGGCTTTGGAATTTTTAAAAATAAATTTGAATGCAAAGGGAATTGTGAAATACATCACCTTGCTATTTTAAAAAGGATAATTAAAATAAAAGGAAGTTTATAATAACTGATGTTAAAAAGCAGAAGAACCAACACTGATCTGACACACAAAGCTATCTGAGCCAGATTCACTCTTGGTGTGAATCACGATAGGTTCAGAATACTGGAAATTTCCTGACAGGTGCTGAATCTTCAATTTCCACTAGTTTCATACTAGTGTTAAATGTTTTTAATTAACTTATACTAACCCTCAATTACAAGTGCTTTTCTAGTCTGCTGGTAAACAAAGTTACTATGGAAAATGAGTAAAATCTTCATGAGCCAA
Organism: Haliaeetus leucocephalus; assembly: GCF_000737465.1. Taxonomy (NCBI): domain Eukaryota; kingdom Metazoa; phylum Chordata; class Aves; order Accipitriformes; family Accipitridae; genus Haliaeetus; species Haliaeetus leucocephalus. Next base: position 1,258,305 of record NW_010972586.1, read on the forward strand.
ACATATCTGCCAATAAGTAGTTGAGAGTTAGTGTAAACAGACTTTCTTATCTATAGCCTTTAAACTAATGGACTAAACAGTTTAAGCATTTGGAATTACTTTGTCTGCCACAGGCTGTCAAACAAGCTCTCATCCCACAGACTCAGTCCAGCTGAGATTTTCAAGTTGAAAGAATTTCTCTTTGTGTGCCCTATCCCAGATCTTAAAAAAAAAAAAAAAAAAAGTAAAAGATTGCTTGCTTGTGTTTTTTAGGGGAGAAGAAAAGAAGGAAAACCATATTGATTAAGAAGGACAGTAGTTTAAGAAAACCTGTGGGATTTACTTTTGTTTTTTTAATTTGGCTCAATTTTAGAAATGTAATTACAGGAGACAATAATGAAGGCCAAATCAGAATAACCTCAGATATAAAGAACTGCTTAAACTCATGCTTTTCATGTGGGTATTTAGAGTCACTACTAATATCAGGGAAATACAGATGACATAAATGTATTCTATGAGAATTGTTCTTAAAAAAAAAAAACCAACCACTTTTCTTAGGAGAATCTTATTTTTAATCAAATACACTTTACTCTTCAAGCAGGAAGCCAATTTGCTATTGCAAATGTTTTTGCTAGGTGATGGAATGTGCAGTCATGCACCGGCAATTGAATCCTGAAATTCAGTTTGTCCATACTAAGCAGGAAAAGCTTTTGGGTTCAAGCATGCACTATATTACAAGAGGAGGCACTTAAATACATGAAGGAGAGACCATGTATTTTATTTCAGAAGACCGGAATACATCTTGCAATGTGGGGCTTTGATGCCATTCATATGCTAACAATATACCATTTCCTCCAAGTGCTCAATACATTGGAATAAAAAGACATAATTTGCTGACATTGTGCTGAACACTTCCTGTCCAGAATACTGATCAATTGTCATTCAGCTTCCAAGGCTAATCCACCCAAACTAGCCCTCAACATAACCTTTAAATTATTCTTTTAACACTTTAAAATTCTAGTTAAAATAATTTACCATTTTACAGAATAAAACGATGAAACAAAGACCATAACTGTATTTTCACTCTGCTTCTAAAATGCAGTTCTAGTGCCCCAGGGACTCCTTTCATCTAGTGTAAGTGCTGGCATATGATGTGATTGTTAACATAGCTGGCCACCAGATGAAGTGAATTATCTAAACTGCCAAGGTTCCTACTTTCATTCCAATTTAAACATCAATTTAACACAGAAACTGAAGGGTATTATGAAAGCTTTAATATGAACCATTTCAGACATGAAAAAAAAAAATAGAAGGATTTCTCAAACCACCAAAACAAACAAATATGTAATTCATTGAACCTGAAGATGGGTTGGAAAATGATCAGTGCACAAAGGCATGTCTATCTAACTCCTCGTGCTGGTATATGAACACAGTATACCCTGAGCACCTTGCAAAAAGTGAATCACCTGTATAGATCCACAAGGACATTATCCAGAAGCAACCGTTACATCAAATGGTTAAAAGGCGACCCTGTAACCAGCAAATATTTGGTTACTTTTTCTAAGGAAAAACAGTTTGAAGCACATTCTGGCCTTTAAGATTACCATATTCAGGAAGGATTTTCTCCAGTTAAAACAATTTTATTACAGATTTCTGAGTCACTTAATCACCTTTTTTTCTTAGCTCCTTCCTCCTCCATATAATAATAATTCTCTCACTCTGTTCAATGTCATACCCACAAGGCTGTGAGCTCTTTAATACAGCAGCAATCTTTGCACAGCACAATGCAGTTGCCTCTTACCTGAGGTACTGAGACATCATTAGACAGAAAAACCACAAGCAGTATTAATCAGCTTTCCATGCACTAATAAGATGTTCGAGTCTTAAAGCACGTGAGAAAACTCTGAACAAATGTTCTAGGGCAAATGAAGATTTTATAGCGAGAAGGACCCACCTCTTCAAGGATTTATGTGACTAACTAGTGATTTTAAAAGGTATAACTAATGTTAAGATGTGGTGGTTTGTAGACAGTTTGCATAGGGGAGAAAAAATAAATTATATCAAAACAGGTAAGCCATTAAGTCTAGTATCTCTTCCTCCAGTACTATGGAATACTAAAAGACATGTTAAAATGAGAAGAAGCTGTTTCTAATGAGGTTAATCACAGTGCACCAAATAGGCATGCATGCAGATTTTGTAAAATCCAAATTTATTACCTACTGGCATAAATCATCTTAGTCCCTTACTGGAAAGAAACATTCTTTCTCCGCTATACTTGAACAGAGAAAAGTTTATTAGTGAACAAGACTAAGAAATTACCAACAGGAAGGACAGACTTTGAAGAAAATGAAAATAAGCTTGCTGTGTTCTGGTATTAATGAGACTGCGCTGGATATACTTCAGCCATTTTGGTCAATATATTACAAAAAGAGTAACAAGATTGCAAACAGCTCCCAAAATTATTCAAGAATTTGAGGATACAAGTTAGCTTCTAAAATTAAGGGGAAAAAGAGACAAGTGACAAACTTCATGAGAACATGAAATGAGGCAAACCTATAAAATTGGTCAGATCACTACTTAAGCCAAAGTAGTCCTTTTGGACTTAAATGGGAGAGGGAAAAAAGCCCCACCTGACCTCATTTACATGAAAAGTGGCTGTGCATGGAACAGACTGCCAAAGAAAAGAGGTGGTGACAACCATTTTGAAGGGGATTTGACAATTTTGAAAAGACAAAATTAGTCAATATACCAATGGTCTGCTTGTTTTACATTGGCAATTCCATATTGCTTTCAGCCAACTAGCTACCAAAACCTCAATTCTACAGCATAAACAAGAAAAACTAAGAACTCATATCTGAAGAATAGACACATAACTCACTATTCAGACAATATGACTATATCATCTGTAAAGACCACATTCTAAATATTTCAGTGCAGGTTCAAGCATGTACATCCAAAACATTGGATTTACTTGCTTTAGCTGCCAGATCATTTTCAGGGAAAAAACCATATTTTTGAAAGTGCCCAAAATAAAACAATACAACTTAAAAAACTAGCAGCATTTACACACAATAACCCAAACTTTAGACTGGATCTTAATGCCATGCTCCAATTCACTGAACAGTTTAGTACTTAAGTATAAACAAGAGTGTAAGTAGTGAACTTTAAATTAGTATTTATAAAGGAAAAACAGTTTTCAGGTGACCTTCCACTCTTAGCATTCATGCACAAAGGTTAGCCTATAAATGAAGTCAACAGTTTCACCATCTGGTTTAACAGACCCCTACCACTTTAAGGGTACTGAGGAAGCTGGCAGAAGCCCCTTTCAATCATTTGTCAGCAGTCCTGGCTAACCCGGGAGGTCCCAGTTGAGTGGCAGTTAGCGAATGTGATGCCCATCTACAGGAAGGGCAGGAAGGAGGATCTGGGGAAGTACAAGCCTGTCAGTCCGACCTCAGTGCCGGGGAAGGTTGTGGAGCAGATCAACTTGAGTGCCATCACGTGGCACGTACGGGACAACCAGGTGATGAGGCCCAGTCAGCACGGGTTTATGAAAAGCAGGTCCTGCTTGACTAACCTCCTCCCCTTCTATGACAAGATGACCCACATAGTGGTTGAGGGAAAGGCTGTGGATTTTCTTTACCTGGACTTTAGTAAAGCCTTTGACACCATTTCCCACCGCATTCTCCTGGAGAAACTGGCTGCCCATGGCTTGGACAGGTGTACTCTTTGCTGGGTAAAAAACTGGTTGGATGGCCGGGCCCAAAGAATTCTGGTGAATGGAGTTAAATGCAGTTGGCGGTCGGTCACGAGTGGTGTTCCCCAGGGCTCAGTACTGGAGCCAGGTCTGTTTCATATCTTTATCCATGATTGGGGTGAGGGATTGAGTGCACCCTCAGTAAGTTTGTGGATGACACCAAAGTGGGTGGGAGTGTTGATCTGCTGGAGGGTAGGGAAGGCTCTACAGAGGGATCTGGACAGGCTGGATCGATGGGCTTAGGCCGGTCGTATGAAGCTCAACGAGGCCAAGTGCCGGGTGCTGCACTTGGGTCACGGCAACCCCATGCAGCACTACAGGCTTGGGGAAGAGTGGCTGGAAAGCTGCCCGGCAGAGAAAGACCTGGGGGTGCTGGTTGACAGCCGGCTGAATATGAGCCAGCAGTGTGCCCAGGTGGCCAAGGGGGCCAACGGCATCCTGGCCTGCATCAGAAATAGCGTGGCCAGCAGGAGCAGGGCGGTGATCGCCCCCCTGTACTCGGCACTGGTGAGGCCACACCTCGAGTGCTGTGTTTAGTTTTGGGCCCCTCACTGCAGGAAAGACATGGAAGTGCTGGAGTGTGTCCAGAGGAGGGCAACCAAGCTGGTGAGGTGCCTGGAGCACAAGTCTTATGAGGAGCGGCTGAGGGAACTGGGGCTGTTTAGTCTGGAGAAAAGGAGGCTGAGGGGAGACCTTATCGCTCTCTACAACCACCTGAAAGGAGGTTGTAATGAGGTCGGTGTCAGTCTCTTGTCCCAAGTAACAAGTGATAAGAGGAAACAGCCTCAAGTTGTGCGAAGGGAGGTGTAGGTTGGATATTAGGAAAAATTTTTTCACTGAAAGGGTTGTCGAGCACTGGAACAGGCTGCCCAGGGAAGTGGTTGAGTCTCTGTCCCTGGAGTATTTAATAGATGTGTAGATGTGGTTCAGTGGTAGACTTGGCAGTCTTAGGTTTATGGTTGAAGTTGATGACCTTAAGGGTCTTTTCCAACCTAAATGATACTTTGATGTTATGATTCTATAAAAATGTCCAGTTGAAAAAACAGACATCCTGCAAAACATAACATTCATTCTGTAATGCCCCTTAAAACAATCTGAGAACTGTGCTGTGAGGATGTACCAACTTCTCAGTGATAAAAGAAACAGCATAAGAGCAATACTTACCAGCTGGGGGGAAGTAAGATCCTGTAAACAGCAGCAAGCTGTCAAATATCTATACTTGTTGGCATAACTATTTGTCTTGGCAAATTTAAAGGGCAAGCTGCTAGCAGTACATCCTAGAGGGATGTCGGAGGCATGGGGGTGGAAATGAGATGAGAAGAGATGAGATGGAAGCTACGTCCTTGGAGAGTTTAGTACTGACCAGTTATCCACTAAGAAAAGTATGTCAAATACATAGCAAGGCTTAGCTTTTGCAGAATATGTCTAATCATAATTTTCAACTACCACAGTTACAACGTGGTAGTTAAAGAGTATGTTTTTGTTGAAGAATTTGTAGATACACAATAACAACAAACACCAAGAAAAAGAACTTAGTAATAGACTGATATAGGAAGGGCAGGGGGCAGTATAGGGAATGGACCATCACAAACCTTGCCCTTCTCAGAAAAAGAATAGGGACGAAGTTGGGGCAAGGCCCAGAATTAAAAGCCTCATACCAGACTATAGATTCTACCAGAATATATCTTTGTTTTTTTCCCCCATCTCTGCTTTGGGAAATCTTCCAAACACTTTTTTTTTTTTAAACTCTTAATTGATGCATCCACGAGACACCTAGCCCCAAGAACAGAACATACAACATACTGTGATATCCTGTACTGTGTATCTATTTCTACTACTTATTGTAAAAGGTATAAACAAATTAGATGTGTTACTTCGACACTGATGCCATTCTATATGCAAATATTGCAAAGTTCTGGCTTTCTTATCAATGTGTTTATTATTCCTGTCACACTTTTAATGAACTTGTATTTCACCATTACTTTACACATCCATAAAATTCCACAGAGATGGGATAAAACTGTAGCGTTCTACATACAGTCCTCATTCTTTGTGCATTTCCATCCTGCTTTTTCCGAATCTCAAGCTTTCGTGTGTGTGTGTGTGTACACATTTATGTATATTTGTGGCTTTAGCATTACTTTTTTAGTTCTTTTTAGGGGAAATAACTCATTGAAAGTGAAGCAAAACAGGCACATGTTCTGGCCATGCAAATACAACACAAGAAATGCTTGTCAAGTGTGGAAATGTAGGTACAACCAAAATATATACGAATACACAAAGGATGCTTAATCTCTCGCACTCCTTTTCAAATTCCTGATCTTGGACATTCTGCTCAAGACTCAAGACCATTTACAGTAGTTCCAAAATGCTGACTTTGTTAATGCACAGACCTCAGCAGGACAAGGAGCTTTGAGGATGATTGATTGAAATTCAAAACATCTTACAAAACGATTTCTTTGACATAGCCAGTAGGGAACTCTTGTTTGTTGAACTTATTATTCATTCATGTATTCATGAAAAAAAATACAATAAAAGCATAATCCCTCCATAGTGCATGAATGATCACATTGAAATGAATCCAGAGCTTTGCAGTCCTAAGAAAGGTCTTTACTTTGCAACAGAACAGTTTTATATTGCAATATCATTGGCTGAGCCTAGAGTTTACATTATACTTATAAATCAGCAAGGGAAATATAACCCACATTGTAATCTAAGGATATGCTGAAAATCAGATATTAAAAATACACATGCATAATAACAACTGCTTATGTGACTTTTTTATTTTCTTCCTAAATGATTTAGCAATTACTTTGTTGAAATGTAACTGAGACTGTGAGTCTGTTTGCATTTGGACAACTAAAATATGGGTCAAAAGAAATACAGAAATAACAAACAGACTTTGGTGATTTGAAGAAAGTTCTTAGACTAAACCAGTATCACAGGAAAAAAACCTGCCATTTGAAAAAAATTAGTGACAAGATTTAAATCAAACCATTCTGTGTTCAAAATACTGAGAAAATAGAGGACAACAATTTAAGGGAAAAATCCTTATCATAAGATCCAGCACTGAATAACATTTACATTCACAAATGTGAATGGGATATATATAATTTTGCTGTACAGTATGATACCAAACAATACTTGATTTTCCATTCCTTACTAAACTTTCCTGCTGCTCCTCTTTCTAAACTAAACTTTTGGATGTTTCTATTCAGCTTGTGCTAGTTTTACATTGTATATTCACATCCTCTCTTATCTTGAAAAGAAATGTATTTACACAGTGGGGACATCAGGTTTTGCATTACTAATTTCCATAATTTGTCATTTATTTTCAACCACAGTAGGTGCAGAGCCACTTGCCAAGGCACTGTTACTATATCTGACCTTGCTGTTGTCAAACTGTTGCACTAAACCAAGAGGACTTCTGGAAATCATCTTGACAAGTTGTTTCCGCTTGCTTCAAAAAGCATCTCCCCTCCTCTCTGCTAAATGCTTATAACTTGTGATAGAAGGATAAGGAGTCCTCCTTGACTTTGAAAGGTCTGGGTCAGCTTTCCATTGTATACTTTCTATCAGTTTTGATCAACCAGACCAAAAAAGTGAAAAAGCCTTGAGTTAAAGTATATCTGACTGGACAAAAAAATTAATTAGTTTTTGGAAGGGAGAGAGAAAATAATTAGGCCAAAACCCAGCCTTCCAAAGCTAAGGCTAATCAGATCAGTAGGCATTCATCTCAGTTCTCAATAAGAAAGTCGCAGGACTCCTGTTTAGGGGACACCTACACTCACTGCCTTCCAAAAAAACTGCCTTCCCTTGCATTCAACTGTGTTCCTACTCCTTCAATTAGACAAAAGACTTAAAAGTTGTGTCATTGCTCTGTTTACTGTTTGCAAAGAATGTTGATGAATACTAAACCACATGAGAAGTTTTTAGGCACAGAAGACTTCCTCTTCCTTTTCCTGTGATCTAAGCATGGGAGATTTACATGATGTCATCCCAGCAAAGGGAAAAGCATGAAGTTTCATCTCTGAGTTTATGCACTTGGACACAGTAGAACAGCTAAGCCTCTAATCAAGAAAGATTTCAGCCTTTTGAATAAACAGCACCTTAATACCTGAAGAGAAAATGTCACTTAAGGTTGGTTCAAAATACATGTCAAAGAGATTCTAACACCATGTACAATCTCACTGCATGTTGTAAAGTGTTGGAAGGTTTTTACTTGAAAAGTTTTAAATATTTCATTTTATTTACAGTCAATGCCTCAACCTGTTACTCCTGGTAAGCACTTTGCTGTGTTTGTACACAGAAAGATTAATATTGATGCCTAGAAGACAATAGTGCTATTTTCTAGATAATGGTGAAATAACAGCTTTTTAAAGAAACATTTCTTCAATTGGGAAACAGTGCCAATTTTTTATCAGCTTGTCATCATTTCACCAACTACTTCTGAAATAACTTACAATTTTTTGCATTCTTTTCTTCTGCGTGTTATTAAAGGTAGGAGCTATAAATCAACAGGAATTCTAAAAGCACTACAAACAACTACACACCAACTATATAACAAGACATTCTGCTAACAAGTAATTTAACAATAAAGCTTCCAATGCGTTGGGGACATCTAAAAATGTCATTTCAGATGCAATATCAACATTACTTCAAATGGTGACTCTGATTTAAGTCAAATTGGGTATTTTCAGAAAAGTAAATCTGGTTAACAAGCTCATAAATTGCAGCGCTTAAATGAAAAGATTATCTCAGTCAAATAAAAATAGGAAGGTGCTTGCATTAAAATTAAATGCTCAAAACAAGAAACTACTCAATTTTCAGAAACATGTATAAATTTTTAGGAACATCTATTAAGAGAAAACAAGCTCTTTGCATGATGGGATGAGAGAACCTTTCTTCAGTTCAACAGTAAAAAAAAATTGCATGACCTCTCCTTCTTCATCTCTTCAGAGCTAGGGGGTCTACAAAAAAGGGGGTCTACAAGTGTGTCTGTCTTCTCTCTATCTGAGCACCTTGAGGACTTCACTCAATGCTTTGCTAGTCTTACAGTAGTTTCAACTAGAAAAATACAATTTCAGTTCTCAACCTTCAGTCTCATGACAGGGTCTTTTTCTCCTTATCAAGGACATGCAATTTCTCAGGCCAGTGTATACCATGCAAAAGTATGTTCACACACCAGCTGACTGTATCTACAAGGCAGAGAATACTGCTAAGCAGAGATGGTAGCTCACTTTGCAGAAGTATAGTTGCATTCACCATGAGAAGCAGGATTAACTGGTTCAATAGTACTGATGCATCTTTACAGCTTTCAGGACTTCGATTAACTCACTTATCTTTGCATAACACCACACTGAATTGTACATCATAACCTCAGAGTCACAAATATGCAATATATACACACACCTACCAGAGCCCTTCTACCAGTCCTTCTCCTTTAACCAAAGCTCTTACAAGGAGGAGTTACCCAGGTTCTTTATCTGGAGGAATCATCTCCCTTCATTCTCAGGCTGCTCAAGCAGGCTGTTTGAAGTATCACTCTTAAAAGCTGGATCCCTCTTTCCTGTCTTAAAAGATGTCCAGTATCCATATAAGGTAATCAGATGCAAGCCTGTCATCTTCTAAACCAAGTAACACCTAAAAATGAATCTTATTGTCAACTTCACACTGAAGCTGTTTCTTCTAATCCTTGCCTGTGGAAAACTCCAGCTCTTGTTTCATACTCTGTGTTCATTTTCCTTTCACTTAATCTAAGTAAAGCTAAATTGACCTGTAACTAATCATATATATTAAATGATGGCTTAAATTCTTATCCTGTTCCATCTTCAGTGGTTATTGTATACAATTTCCTACATCAAATGCTAACACAGGAAATATGAGATCTCCTATGACAGTTACAAACAAGTGATAGGTCAACATCCCAGACAGTAACTGTCTCCTGTAGGAACCCTCCTAAGTGACACTTTGAAGGCCTTCCTTTCCTCAAACTTCTGATAGATTCTAATTCTCTCATTTTCTCTATTCATCACATTTATCTGACCTCTAACCATCCTAGTCAGGTAAAACTGAGCTGAACCTGCTCTAGCAGAGAGTTCTAGATCTTCACTGTGAAGGACCATGACATGACAGCAGCTCAGAAAAACAGTAGAAGTGTGTCTTCTGCTATGGTGAAGGCCTGATTAATGGTCAGCTGAAGTCAGTAGGGGTTAATGGATTTCAAAATTCTTGCTCATTCGTATTAGGAAAAAAAGATTTGCCCTGTTTAGCATTCTTTATTACATACACAAACAACAGCTCATTACCCACTCCGTATTCAACCATTACTAAATTTCTAAACCTGTTAGAAAATTATTCCTAAAAAGTCTTCTGCCGACCTCAGTGCAGAGAGATTAACATAAAAGTATTTGGGAGCAGCAGTCTTTCCTGCTCATGCCTGAGTGTTTTGCCAGCTGATTTCAACAGGGTGTGAAAATGCCAGTGATTAGACAAGTGTAAGCTCCTGTTCTCACGTGAAGTTCATTTTAAGATCAAGGCATCAGTCAGTGTAGCCATAGCAATGGCAATTTTATTGTAGCACACTAATATCTAAACTGTTGCCATGGAACCAAGTTACAAAGACTTGGACAATCAATTCTAATTATAATAGTTAAATGGTCATGAATTAAATCCTACAAATGGTAATTTTCATACATGTATTTGAATTAACTATTTCTATTTATTGTGGACAGAATAAGTTGTACTTAGCATTGTAATATCACTGCAGGTCATTCAAGATGTAATTTGCCCTGATATTCACACAAGCTTTTTTTTGTTTGTTTGTTTGTTTTAACTTAGAGTCAAATGGCATTCGAAAAGGTAAACTCCTGCTGTCTTTGGAGATCAAAGAAAATCAAGGAAATTACTTCAGATCTGATCCTGAGCAATCAAACATTCAGCTGTTCGATATTTCAAAAAGCAAACACATCAGCACCAATTGGAATTGGCTTTTGCAAAGTAATTTTTTATCCTGCAGTAAAATATCAGTACAATTAAATTTCCCTGTGAGTTGATTTTGGAATAAAGCAGAAGAAAGAGAAAAAGAATGGAACAGGATGATTCAAAGACATTTTAAAATATAGATTTTGTTATTATTTTAGAAAGAACAAGAATAAAAGGTAATATTATTTTTTTTTTCCTGATTAGTGGGAGAAGCAAGAAGGAGGAAAAAAAGAGTGAAATAGCAGACTAAGCAAAATAAGTCTCCTTGTAACAGATGACACTAAATGGTTTATCAGCACATACCAAAATACACTGTCTAGTGGTCAGAGAACCAAATATCACAGCTATGCCAGGGGGACAGTTGCTTTGTGGGTTCTGATAAGGAAAACAAGCATCCAGAACACTTGCTTCATCAGAACAAGTGCAGCCTTCTCCACTCACAGTCCAAGATACTTTGGGGCCTAAACATAAGATACACCTATTGCTCATTTGGACAAACAATCAAAGCATGCAGAAATCAAAACAGCGGGTTGTTTATTTCGTGCCATCTGCCACTAACATGACACAAAAATTTGGACAGTGTAATCTATTACTGTTTGTGCAACAATAGCATGGAGGAGCTACTGGTAGCAAGTTTTTGTTGAGAAAGTGTGTTTATTTTGCAATTGTTTGAAGAAGATTCCAACTTGTTTACATAATTTCTTGAAGGAATGCTGTGTCAATTGAGTGCTTGAAGTCCTATTCACCTGGAAAATCTAATGTATGATAAGAAAACAAAAAAAAACCCACCATACAACAGCATGTCCATTATGCCTCTGCAAAACAAAAAAAAAAAGCCTGCAGTAAAAAACACCACACTGATTTAAGCACTGCTGTCAACATTTGTTTCTTTTAGGCCCTAAGGACCAATAGAATCTTACAGGGAAGCAAATCTGGGTCTTACAGACAGGCAAAGCTCCTACTACTGATTATTCACAGTCAGGTCCCCAGGAACTCTTACCACATTTCATATTTTTCACTTTGAAAGAAATGCACTACTTATCTTGAAACCTCCTTTTTCCCAGAAATGTAATCCATCAATAAAAATGTAACATCACCACAAAAAAACCCTGCAGAACTGATGTTTGCCTCTGATTTTTCCTTAAGCATTCAATAAATTAATATATGACTATCTACCTCAAAAATCATTATCCAACAGTATTGTCTGTAACCATAAAATAATACTATTCACTGATGTGAAACTAAGTTGGAAGCCTCTATAACTACCCATAGCTGTGATAGCTATCTCTGTCACAGCCTCCTTTTCCTAATTGCACGTGTATTTTTACTTCTGGATTAAGCAAATTACACAAAGAAACTGAGTTTGACAGTTACGTTATTGTTACAATAGTTAAACATTCATTTCTTTTAGCTGCTTTTTCCATCTCCTTAAACTGTAAAATGAAAAGTAGTGCCTTGAAAGTTAATGTTATACTGAGGTGAGAAAAAAGAGAGGGGTAGAAAAGAAATAGCGCTGGGTCAGGAGAGACCTGAAAATTCAGAGACCTGCAGATGTTGACACATTCCTATCTACATTACTATGATGCGTTACCTCTATTCCCCTTCCTTTATGATTAACATCTATGTTTATGATACGTAAGAGCAACAAACCATGAAAAGCTAGTCAAAAAGCAAAGAGGACAACAAAGAACATATTTACAATGATAATTGTTTCTCAAGTCTAAATGATTTGAACAGAATTTGTGTCATGGTTTAACCAAAGAACATCACTGATGTTTCTGATTTGTACAGAAAAAACCCAACTAATTAAATATTTACTACACTTCACTTCATATTACAGCATGTAAAATTTCACTTACCTACCTAATCTCTTCCTTAATTTCTCTTCACTACCTGTGACCATACTATAAAATATTCAAGAACTTCCCATCACCTAAACATTCAAAACCAGGTTAAAATCATGACTGTGAGCCAAGCCAGTTAGGTATATGGATATAGTTTGGTTTCTCTTCTAGACAGGGATATATCTGCCTGTGAATTCTTAAATACTGACTCTACTGTTCATTCTGTCCAACCAGGACACAGTCTTTATTCAAATTCCTGTCTCTAACAATGTGAGAATTATCTGCAGAGTTTTTTCTGTAGATATGTATCTCGCTATATCAGGTAGGATGTCAGAAGACCTTAAAACATAATAGAGCATAGACCCTTCAGATTAGACCACATTCTTTTTCAACCAGATTGAAATGCAAACAGAACAAGAGATGTCCCCTCACTGAAGATACAGATGTAAATACCTTAGATGTAGATGAAAATGATAAACTATAAAGGAAGTTTTCTTGGTAACTCTACAACTTTAAAACTCCAAATCCTGTATCGATTAAAGGGGACATGGTAAGGAGGGTAAAGATGGATATACTGCTTGCATATGACCATTTTTTTTTGTGCAAGAAGATCATTCCAAATGCCCATTGCCCATTGGTTAGCCTTAAGCTGAAAAACAAGTAGCCCTGAAAACACCAAAACTCTAGAGACTTTGTTTCCTACAGTTATCTCTGATCTTTCTTTAACAACAGTCCTGATCTTCCTTCCAGTCCTTCTGTTTTACCTCCAGTAGCGAGGAGCATGTGCTTGCTGAGCACATGCAGGTGGCTAAAGCTTGAGCTCTGCCTGCTGTTCCTGCCACTGCTCTCTTTGCATTGATTTTTGTGAATCTTGAAAGAATATAATTATCTTTGAGAAATTTAACCTTCTTTCAAATTTGTTTGAAACTGACCAATTTTTGGAGGGAATGAACAGAACTGACAAACAGATGGCTTCCTTCTACCTTCTAGGTCTTTTAACAGTCACTCATATACATAATGAAACAATGGAGAACTATGGGTCTTAGCCTTTTTGCTCATCTGTTCTGGGTTTCCCAGTTTGTTAGAGTGCTGAAAGTACCTAGGCTGGCACCTACTCTACATGACAACTTCTGCTAACATTACTTGAAAGGGTAAAGTTATTAATGTAGTTTGTCCTGACTTCTTGTTCAAAATCAGACATTCTATTTCAAAGATTTATTTATGAGCAGCAGTACCACCATAACTGCATACAGCTAGACAAGGAACACAGTCCAACTGCACTATGTGCACTAAAAACTACAAAAAATCCACTAGTCTGCATAATAGTGTTCAGTTTACGGTTTTACGATTCAAAATACGTACATAGTACTATGTGTTCAGGGGTTCTTGACATATTTGATATATTCAAACAAAATATTTTAGAGAATAAAGTCTCAAGAGTAGCACTATCTGAAGAACTGTTAACAGACATAGATCATGTATTTAAGCTGGCAAGAAAGCAGGACACCACCAACAAGAAATGATCAAAAGAAAGATATGACAAATGTTTCTCAATTTAATGTCTCTCTAAACTGGCAAAGCTGAGAAAAAAAGTATCACATTTTCAAGGATGTATGTATCTGGTTTGCATGACAAGGTTTTGGTAGCGGGAGGCTACAGGGGTGGTTTCTGCAAGAAGATGCCAGAAGCTTCCCCTTTGTCTGACAGAGCCAATGCCAGCCAGCTCCAAGATGGACCCGCCACTGGCCAAGGCAGCAATGGTGGTAGCACCTCTGGGATAACATATTTAAGAAGGGGAAAGAAAAAGTTGCTGTGCAACAGCAGCTGAGAGAGAGGAATGAGAATATGCGAGTGAAACAACTGTGCAGACCCCCAGGTCAGTGAAGAAGGAGGGGGAGGAGATGCTTCAGGCACCAGAGCAGAGATTCCCCTGCAGCCCGTGGGGAAGACCATGGTGAGGCAGGCTGTCCTCCCCCAGCCTGTGAAGGTCAATGGTGGAGCAGATATCCACCTGCAACCCACGAAGGACCCCATGCCAGAGCAGGTGGGTGCCCAAAGGAGGCTGTGACCCCATGGGAAGCCCGCACTGGAGCAGGCTCCTGGTAGGACCTGTGGATCTGTGGAGAGAGGAGCCCATGCTGGAGCAGGTTTTCTGGCAGGACTTGTGACCCCACAGGGGACCCACACTGGAGCAGTGTGCTCCTGAAAGACTGCAGCCTGTGGACAGGTCTGGCACTGGAGCAGTTCGTGAAGAACGGCAGCCTGTGGGAAGAGCTCACGTTGGAGAAGTCCGTGACGGACTGTCTCCCATTAGAGGGACCCCACACTGGAGCAGGGGAAGAGTGAGGAGTCCTCCCCCTGAGGAGGAAGAAGCAGCGGAGACGATGTGTGATGAACTGACCCCAACCCCCATTCCCCATCCCCCTGCACCGCTGCAGGGGAGGAAGTAGAGAAATCAGGAGTGAAGTTGAGCCTACGAAGAAGGGAGGGGTAGGGGGAAGGTGTTCTAAGATTTGGTTTTATTTCTCATTATCCTACTCTGATTTTGATTAGCAATAAATTAAATTAATTTCCCCAAGTTGAATCTGTTTTGCCTGTGATGGTAATTGGTGAGGGATCTCTCCCTGTCCTTATCTCGACTCACCATCATTATGTTATAGTTTCTCTCCCTTGTCCAGCTGAGGAGATAGAGCAGCTTGGTGGGCACCTGGCATCCAGCAAGGGTCAACCCACCGTAACATATAATTCAGCATACTTAATCCCACCTAAGCCGTCATCCTAATCTTGTACATTTCAGTAGCAAGTGGACTGATTTGGTATCCATTCTGTAGATTCAAAGGCATATTCATGTCCACAAAAAAACTGGGAAAGCAAAGAGACTCTATGGAAAGGATCCAAATAAATTGAGAAGTAAAATTGAATAATACTGACTTATCAACTTCAGGCAGTGCCAAATCCTTGTCATCAGAATGATTTTTCTTCCAAGATCTTGCTGTGTTATGCTTTCTTACTCTTCATAAGGCCTTCAGTTTTATGAACAATAAATGTTTTCCATACCATGAACAGATGCATTTAAATGCAAGTTTTTTTATTATAAAAGCTAAAGAAAAGTGTTAAAAATTAGCCCAACCAAAGAAAAGTAAGCTAAAGAAAAACAAATGTTTCTTTTACTATGATAGTTCAAATGCTGTGTTTGCATCCAATCAAGGTGCATGGTCAGGCAATCTCTTACATTGAAGGATATTAAAAATAACCAATACTCAACATACACTATGGGTTCCTTAACTTTTTGGAACCTGAACCATGTCAGCTCTCAAAATTACTCTTTTTTTTTTTTTTTCCCCCACACATGAAAATATTAGGGATGTAAGATGTTTCCTAGCATGAGCTGCCTGCCTTGAAGACCAGCTGTACATACACGACCTTGAAGACCACTGGTGTTTTTTGTATTAACAATGCCTACAATAAAAGAAAATCAAGTTTAAGAAGATAGTAACCATACTCACATTAGATACAGACACGGTTTGAAGCTGAATGAAAAACATATTCACATTTGGATTTGATAATACTGAAATCAGAAGGCTGTAGGTCAAAGCTGCAGAACTATTTTCAGATTTCAAGAGCTTCCTTTTGACTACTTTCAACTTGAGGTGAAATGGTGTAAGAATATTTGGATTTTTCTGGTAATTTTGGCAATTGAATTAGTAATAAAGAAATAAACACCTTATATATAAAAGTACCAACAACAAATACAAGGAATTTAATTAGGCCTTCAAGTTCAATATTTACCCATAAAAAGTTCAGTTTTCCCCAAACGAGGTGTTTCTGCTGAAACAGCAGTATGCAAATACCATTTCAGTCCAAAAATGCAACTATTGCATAATAAGCTCACTTCATAAAAAAAGAAATACCTGGTCTGAGTCAAATTTTCATTGGAATTATTTGTACCTCATAATAACAAAGACGTTAGCAAAATATTTCAGTCAGACCTTCCAAATCTCACTACTCTGAATTGCTCCAACTTAACCACATTTTAAACACAATAAAACTCAGCAACTATAATCTAAATCGTACACTTACCAGTCTTTTTCCCACAAGCCTTGAAGTCTAAAAGTTGCCATGGAAACAAATTCTACATTTCCACAAATTGGAAGAGCCAGTTAAAAACAAAACAAAACTGAAGAAAGATTAACTCATTGCTAACTATGCCCTGTTCAAGGTATAAAGATGGCAATGGCTAACCAGCCTGTAAGCAGTCAGGAATAATGAGAGTTACACTCCCATTAATTAATAAATTAATCAGGGATCCAAAGTGGCACGGTTCTCATAAGATCTTAAAAAAAAGAATTAAAGAAAAAAAACCACCCCACACCATTTCCTCCAAAGAAGCATTTTTACAGTGCATTTACAACATACCATTTTAACTGTTAATGTGTGATAAGAGTGCCACTAAACCACAAATTATCCTGTAACCTAAGTGGAGGCAGAACCACTGGCTGAAGCTTTAGATTCAAGCAGCTTATACTCAAAGTGTTGCCTACATCACAGAATTACGGAGATAGTTAATCTCTCACAGCTTTGGTTTCCTATCTATAAAATGGGGATAGCAATACTTGTAATAACAGATAATACTTGTGAAAGGTACTGCTTAATGTTTATCTGCATGGCTACCTAATCATGCAACATCATACATTTGCCATATTGTGCTCTTTTTGTATTCCGTGATGTTTATCTGTGGTCTTGAGCAATACAAAGAAGCTGCAACTCCCGAGGTGGTCTCTTGTTTCTATGGAGGTGAACAGATGCATCTCCTGATATCTATTTTATAACAAGGTCTGATACATTTCAGATTATACATGACCTAAAAGCAGATGAAAAATCAAAACACAAGGGCTAGAAGCCAAGAACATCCACAAACTGGGGATCAGCTATCCTTGTCTGACCTTAGTCAAATTCTACTATTGGATGAATTAGGACTGGAATTCTTGTTACACCAGAAGTCCTTTTCTTATCCATAGGACATAAAAATAATCAGAAATCGTTCTGATATGGAAATTTGCTTGCAAAGTCTCCTGCTTCTGGGTGATATTATTCCAAAAATATCTAAGGTTGGGGGGCATCATCCTCCCGTTCAGTTTGACATCTGATTTATCTAAATCCTCATCATTCATTTTAACCTTGTTTAATCACTATATTGATCTTAAACATTGTGTCTTCTGAGAATGCCAACGAATGTGACAGTACTGATAATGGCTTATGTCATGTGAATCCCTGTCAATTATAAAACAGTTTCAGAGCACTAATGACACTGAAGTACATCAGATAGTAACCATTCTTAACCTAAACCAGATTTGAAAACACAATGTAGAACAGCTGTATTGGTTTTTCACCTTTTTTTCCAGTAGGTTTTTCTAAGAGATCTTTGAAACATGGCAAGTTATTCAGCAGGAGTTTTGAGCCTGTACAGTAAAGAGTCACATAAACTGAAAAAGTTTAAAATCAGGAGTTGACGAGGAGTCAACAGATCTTTGGAATGCATTACAGCCCCATCCTGACTGCAAGAAAACATATATGAAAAAAAAAAAAGCCATCTCATTCCTGCTTCTTTTTTTTATTATTCTTTAATTCTCATAGTTTAGAAAGTTTCTTATAAAACAAGTATTTTCTTCACCCTCAACTGTAAAACAATCAAGCAACAAAAAAGACAGCAAATATCTAAAGAATCTATATATTTCCTTAAAATTTAATAAATATTACATGAATCGATTTTTTTTTTCTACTTTAAATTGTGCATTAGAGGCAGACTAACTTTTTCCAGTTCTCCTCAAAAATAAATATGGCTACAATGGGAGGTCTTAAGCCCTCAGTATTATTCCCCCGTGCTGTTTCAGGACAAACAGTGAAACTATTTCTAGAAATTCAAACCACTTGTATAAGTGGCAGTTAGTAAAATCAAACCTTTTGTTAAATACAGTTTTATTCTTCTTTTGTCCTAAAAAAACTTTCCACTGGCGAAAACCAAGAAGGTATATGCTATTTTTGCTATAAAAATGCAAATTTGCAAAAATGCTATATGCCATTTTTGGCTTTGTAAAGACCAACTATAATTACAGATTTCATCAAATTTCCTAGCACTGTCTGCACAGGATAAACATTCACTGCTCTTACTTAGAAGTATGTTTCAACATTTTCAGATGAGAAACAATAGGTGTTCATGTGGCTTTAAGACACTACCCCAGTTTCAGACTAGCTACTGTCTCTGGTCATTGAAGAAAAGTCAGTGACAGAGTTTATAAGTAAAAGCGTTTTAGCATAATAAATGAAAAAAGTAATAGATACTAAAGGAACAAGGGGGAGACAGCAAGAGAGAATTGCATGTTTCTCAAGACATATGGCACTGAGGACACTGATTAACTAATACCATCTAAACCAGAATATTCTAAGGGTGTTACATGTCAGACAAAGCTTTAAGGAGCAAAATAACTACTTTCTCTGCTAAGAAAGCATACAGTAATAATCATTAAAGAAATCAGTCTCTGACTGAATCTTTTTTGTTTTATAAATCTTTAAAGCACCTCTGTATTGTTCTTCTCAAGTCCATTCTCCTTTTATGGTTTGATCACCTGGAACTGTTCTCCCTCTGAGGCTGAAGACTCAACACCATTTTTTCCTACATCTTCTGTCAGGCAGAAAAGAAATAAGAAAATCTTCAATGATCTTTGCTTTTATAAAGTGACTATCATACAACTTTGAAAGCATTACTGCTTTTTGAAACTGTTTTTTCACACAGCAATAGGGTGCACACACACTTGACCCAACATTAAAAGTCATATGCTTTAGTAATTCATTTCAAAACATTCGTATTGCACCCCATTATCTGCCATGACAATTGATGTACTGTTTAGCAATCGGTATACATACAAGTTTACAATGCTATTTTTGTCATTTTAAAATAATCATCTAGAGTCAATGTAGCCTTTGATTTTCTAGCAAACAAATCTTTGCTATTTTTGGACTACAGTCCTGAAGTTACCTCAAACTGATCTTCATAAATATCATCAGTCTGCAACTTTACAGTGTTCCTTGTGAGTTTCCTTTACCTTTGCTTCAAACTAATTTACTTTCCCAGTAGAAATTATGTCTCCACTAAGATTAACGCATGTTCATTTTACCACAAATTTTATCACAGTGATTTCAAATAGCCAATTACAAGATGTACTCTGATGCACAGGAATTAAACAATAAAGTTTCCATTTAGGATACTCTAATCATTAGTTCACTGCTGACCCTTGAACATTTTCTACAAATAATTCTTCTTTACTATACAGGAAACAGAAAAAACACCTTAGTCCCTAAATAATGCACATTTTATCTTTAACGAGAAGTCGCAAAATAGTTTGATTTCTTACTAATATAGTAACTTGGATTAAAAGCATGGTATTTTTTGATCTGTGTTCTCTTCATGTCACAAGTATTCACACAGACCCTTGCACACTTACCCTGTTTGCAAAGTATAGATTCTTCCTTACAGAGTTCACCAACACTCTTCCTTATGCATACACCTAGAAATCTGTAGTACATTAACCCAGACAATGGTATGTTGCCTTGTTTCCTTAGTTCAAGGCTTGTTCGATTACATTCTGTATGGAAAATTCCTATGCATTTTCAATCTTAAACCAAGATGTCGTAACATCTTACATATCGGTCATAACATTCTCATCTGTTAAGAATGGCAAAACTTTTTGAGGAATTCATGGTTTTCATGTTTTGTGACACTTCTCCCTTTCTCAAAGGTTTGGACTCAGGAGATACTTTTTGTGCTCTCATGTACAGTCCAAAAACATGTCCACTCAAGTGGACTGCTGTAGATTTCCATCTTCTAAAAACTGCATTTTTAGTCAGGCTGATTTTAAGCCAGCTAACTCCCAGCCATTATCCCTGTTTTCACTAGACATAAATAACTTTCACCAACACATGGGAAACACCAAAGACTGTAACATCTTCCAATCCCTCAGAAACCAGACAACAATTATAGAGAACATTAGCATCAAGCAACAGTTTCACAGACAATGAGAGACTGAGCCATTATATCTCTGAGAACAGCTGACAGCTTGCCCTCATTTAAAGAAGCATTCGCAATGCCTTCCAACAATAGGCCCAAGTCTATTCCACTTCTTTTCCACAGCTATATAAAGGGCATAGATCCCATATTCAGCTGGCTGTGCAGATCTTCTTAGCACGTCTGAGACTGCCGATCAGGACACAAGACAAAACCAATGTGGTGGGTTCCGCATTGACACGTTGCTGCGTTGATATCATTAAATTGCTGTGGAAACCATTCTATAACCATTCGAAATATATCTACAGAGAAAATTGAAACAGTGTCTCTTCTTTGAATCTACTGTCTACTATCAGAATACCTGCTTTAAAATTATGTCCTTGCAGAAAGGCCTTCCACGTTTAATGTTTCCTTCCTTGGAAAAGCATCTGCTAAGACTTAGAACACAGACATATTTTAATCACTACAAATATAATACAATAAATCAGATAAACAAAACCTAACAAATACAAATACAACCCTACAGTTATAGATTGAATGGACTTTTTTTGTTGCCATCCTGTGAAAGGTTTAACCAGTGCCAGATTATTACCTTTGCCTTTTTATTAATCTTATCTGCACTGTTACGTTCACAGGCTACTACAAACATTGCATAAAGCCTTGTCTATATGGTAAATAAGCTCTATCTGGTTACCTAGGCACAACACAAACCATTTTCTATGACCCGAATACAAAATTAAACATCTAAAAATGCAAACCTTAGGGAAAAAGACAACTAGGGTTTTCTGCCAGAATATATTATTTACATTTAACATTCATATTCTCCTGTCAAATTTTCAAGCAATGAAAATGAACAATATTTAGTGTAATTTAATTTTAAATCTTATGCTAATTGTCAGTGACCTTTGAACCTTGGAAGTAGTGCTACCATCCGCATGGCAAATGTAATTATGGAATTTGATTTCCTATATGTTGTAAGCAATGAAACTGCTTTAATTGACACTGATATGTATTTGTAATAACTTCTGTGTAAATTAAAAATCAATGCCAATTGTAGCTCCCTGGATACTATTTCTATCAAACTGGTTATTTCTTTAGAATTGGAAATATGCACAAGCAAACATTTTGCAGAATGTACAATATATGTTTTAAATCTCAGTGTAGTTTGCATGCATGCCATTTATGTGTCAAGCTTACATATGTCACACTTATGTACACACACAAAGACAGATCCCATCCGATCGAGGCTAGCTTCAGGAGATTTTGCTTCCAGCTGATTTTTGATTGATTGTCAAGTATGCTTTACAATGACTAAGTGCGATATCATTGTATTATCTGGTATCAATGCTGCAGTGCACCATAGATATCCAAAACAGGGCTACAAAGGAAACTAAAAGTAGAGTTATTCACTTGGCTTTTTTTTTTTCAATTTTTATAAGGCAATCTAGATTTAGCAAACCTTTCAGCCCTGTTGTTCTTTCAGAGAAATACTCGGCAAACATTGCTAATTTGTTTCTTTCTTATCATTTTTTTTTGTCCCTATGATCATTGATTAAATGTTGGAAAGCAAACTACAAATACAAATAGCTAAAGTAAAGTTACAAGTTCATACCAAGGAGGGTGTTTTTGTTTGGAATCAATAAAAATATTTTGCCATCTGGAAACAGGTATTCTTTATGAATTCAGGTAGATTTCAGACTAGGCTTTGAAATAGTCACAATAGCTGCTGTGGGGAGTGGAAGGTGATCTATGTGGTTTCAGCCCTCAAAACCAGCATGCTGAATTGCGTAAAATATTTTTCTATTGTCATAAATATCATAATAACTTATAATTTTTTCCCTAAAACTGATAGAAGTATATTTGGAAATTACCTTTTATGTTTAAATGGTGTTAACCATATAAGCTATGTACTAAATAAAGATGGATTGAAGAACAATGAAGAGAATAAGAACACTCACAGCTCAGAGGTTTTGCTCTCACACACAGCACAGGGCCACATCTGATCTCACAGTGGTTTATGCTGCTGTGACTGTATAGACTTCATTAAGCTTTATCCTTTATATAAACACAAATGAATACATAAGTAGAAAGCAAAGAAATGCACAGATTTTACACTAGAAAAAGGGGCGGGGGGGGGGGATCTTAATCGGAAAGCATCCAGCTACAGCTCCAGTTCTCTCTTCAAAAGCTGTTCGTTCACATTGTAGCCGTAGCAAGAAAGCTAATTTACATCATAGCTGCAAAGCAGCAAAAACAGTTCAACATTATAAAATATTAAGGAAATTTTGACTTTCAAAGAAATAGCATTTCTCACCTGTAATGGAAACTCAGCATGACCTAAATCAGGTCTTTAAATTAGAAGCATTAAACCATACCAGCCCTTTATAGTAATTTCTTTTTGCTCCATGTCAAGTAGAGAACTCTCTTCTTTCTTGGATCCTTTGCTAGCGGTACTAGTCAGTCACTGGGATGTACTCAGGACTTGTGCTCCACAGTGAGAACCATTACCACCCCTCTCACTCCAGGCTCTTTTCAGCAAACTGCGTTTGAGAAGGGAAAATAGAAAAAAATCAGACAACTTCAAAACATAATTGATTTCTGTTAGCTTGCAAAAACAAGCACTTTTTTGTAATCAATGATTTTATTGTAAGCAACTTCTCATGAACTAATCCCTTTTAAAAATAAATGAATGAGAAGAAACATTTTACAAGCTAGATTTTGTAAATGCCAGAGAGGCCCAGCATAACCCAACATAGCTGTAGTTGTATTTTACTCGGCAAACAAACCTTCGACTTGCATTTTGCTTCTGATGTAGCCTAAAAGCACTTTATTATATTAAAGCTTATTGATGCCTGTAAGGCCCTTTTACCTACAGCTATTTCAAATGTAGTGAAATAATGCAACACTAATCTCTAAGACTTTTATTCCATAATAGATGTTTTTCTCACTAAATCAATTCAAAGGCTAATTGGGGTGGAAGGTGACTATCTCAAGTGGTTATAAATACATTTGCATTGCTATCAATCTTTTACACGACTGATGTTTAACGAGGCTGAACAGGAGCTCAGTCTAGCCTTGAGCGGTGGAGCTCAGCTCAAAGACGTAGTCAATGCTGCCATCCAGTGGCAGAACGAGCCGTTGCAGGACTCGTCCGCTTCCAGCTCAGACTTCCTCGCACGCACTTCCTTGCCAGTGAGCACCCACGCAAGGGGAGGAGCAGCAGAAAGAGGTGGCAGGGATGCAGGGATGCAGGTGATTGCTCACCTCCATACGTGGCCTGTGGGTTCCAACGTCCGAGCAGCAGTTCCAGCATACAGGTACTGTTGCCCAAGCTCCCTCAGCTCTGCTAGTCACCTGAAACCCAACCCGTTACCATCTACCCCAGCCAGGGGTGTAACAAAGAGCAGCAAACAGCCCATGACGGTTTAAACCAGACAAGCCTCACCTCAAGGACTAGACAGACCAGAAAATGGTATTGATTCCTTCGGTGTATCTTGGACCACAGCCTATGTCCATACATTCTAAGTCACTCAAAACACCTGTAAGTACATTTCCCCCTCCTGTACAACAGAGTCTCTCGTCACTTTCTGAAATAAGCTTGCTCACAAACGCAACCCAGAAAAAAAGGCAAACACTTTGCAGTTGCATTGGGCACCTAATTTAAGGTGTTATATATATTCCACAAGTTCCAGGTGTCAGAGAGAGACAAGGACCCTCAATGCTCATCATGTGACCATCTCCAAAAAATTTACAGGCAAGGCTGTTAGCAATATTCCTCTGAGCTAAGTAGAACCGGATATCCAAAGCACGTAAGTCCAGTTTACCTTCCCCCCAAAAACCTGAATTTGTCTGAAACAGGTGATAAGGGTCTCCACAGACAGTAAACTTAAATAAACAATTTTGGGCTGAAGCATGTTTAAAAACATTTTTACAGCTTTTGCCTAATGAGAAATATAGGGATACAGGAAAGAAAGCAGCTGTTTTTCTACCAGAAAATTTATTTGGGGAAAGAGCTGTTTTGTTTACTTGGTTTGCCTGTGAAACAGTCAGATTATCTAAGTGAGCTCAGTGACTCTTTCCTCCATGCATCATTTCTGCATGGATAGCTTACAATCCATGAATCCATCTTTCTTGAAGAAACAACCAATCTAAACCAATCTAAACCAATTATTTTGCATACACCTGCAACTTTCCAGCCAGACTGTTACAAGCATTATCCATGGAAGGATCATACATAGTGAATGGCATGTATATAATAACCAAGCAGCCAATACAACCTTTATGAAGTTACAGTATTACTAGTTGCTCTCCAGAGTTTTACAACCAGAAACTTAAAGTAGCCAATTGCTGATAGAAGACTGGGTTTACTGAAGCCAGCTATTATGATTCCAGAATTTTGCTTTCATGTGCCTAATGTTGCAGTAAACAGTTCATAAACCATAAGTTATGATGTTAAGGCAGTGGGCAAGAAACTTGTATTCTGTCCATTACTACTGAGTGTTTGTACGTATAGTGTCAGAAGACAATATATCCTCTGTAAATATTAATGCTGTAGCATTGCAATGTACTTCACATTGCAAATAAAGACAGTGACACAAAGTCTGTGTCTATGAATACACAGGCTAAAATGAGTACTGAAATAGAAGTGGAAGCCTAAGGGAAAACAGCATTATGAAGACAGACAAAATGAACAAATAAAGTTAGAATCGTTGCAGACGCATATGCACAATGGTAGTTAATAGCATTTTCTCTAACTACAGCATAAATTTGCACAGTTTTTTAAAAGGAACTAGGGGATATACTTGTCAGATGATCAGGAAAAAAAAAACTTTTAAAAAGCTTTCTCAAGACTTAAGCCAAAAATTCACATAAAAAAAAAAAAAGAAAGAGTCCAGAATAAAAGTTCAGTTTAGGAGGCCTGTGGCTAAATAGGGAATGAATGTTACAAACAAAACCAAACTCACCTCAAATGTGTTGCATACGCTGCAGCATTAGTATTGCTCCTTTCATGTGTTCCAAGATCACAGCTGGTGTCACAATGACATTTTTAATTTCTACCTCAAGTACTTTTAAACAGAGAAATTTACAATTAGAAGACAACTGAACAAACTACACCTTCTCATTTATTAGTTGCTCAGAAATTGAGACCTTCGCTGTTAATTGGAAGTTCCAAAACATGACCAGTTGAGGACAAATCTAACTGGTTTGCACAGTGTAAGCAGATGTGAAAAAGGAGAAACTAAATACAGATAAAATATGCAGGATGTCAAAACAGGCATTCCAAATAGAAAAAGGATAGCAATTGTCCATTCCAGATTATTTTCCTTGACATTGTGAAATACTGCAATGTATTAACAATAAAAATAAAACAAACTAGAAGAAAAATAAACATAAAAAGGATGCAGCACTGTATATTAGGGCTAGTTAATGTGTCAGTGCAACCAAGACTACAGTCAGAGCCTGCCAATCCAACTAATGTTGCAGCCATTTCTCAATTTCCTTACCACTGCCATGCCACAGCAACAGAGGGGAGATCTGTGAAATTAGTCTCTAGCACTGTGACCAGTCATTGCTAAAGTTGTTCAGTGCCAGCCTAAGACAAGTTTCTAAAATCCTAGTAGCATCAGCACACTTACCTTAGAGCTTTCATTGTTATTATGCAGGAGCTGAACCTGTGATAAGCAGAGTTGGATGTTCTACAAGCAACAAAACACCCCCAGTCAAGTGGGAGCATTTTATGATCTTGCATTCTGAGTATCAGCCTCTGAAGTTCTACAATTATTGCACAGAATTACCAGTTCTTTCGTATAGTAGGGCTAATGCACATTTTCAGAAGTTTAAAAAAAAAAAAAAAAAAAAAAGACTAGGTTTTGGATAAGCTCTCCTGAACTTATCTAGGAAGGTTAACACTAAGATTTTCCAAGCATCTAGTGTCTAAAGAGGTATACAACAGATAAGCCAGTGTAGAACATGAAACTGGGGTCAAAGATGCTCTAGATACACACAGAAGTTCAAGTTCAGAAAGTAATCAGGCAACTTAATGGAAGAAAAAATAAAATTCACTGAGGTTATTAAACTGATAAATACTGCTTGTGACCAAGAAAGTTCCTGAACTGTGGAATGCTGAAAGAGGTGACTACTGGGGAAAGTATTACTACAAGCTTTCACTTTCTCATGTTCTTTCTTGGGTATCTGATAGCGATCACTGATGGTGACAGACTACTCTGCTAAATATACATTCAGTCTGCTGCAACATGGTTGTTCTTTTAGTGTGACCTTAAAAATCTTATGTGTTTTCACTCTTAATTTGAACTAAGCATATTTGGTAAAACTGCATTTGAAAAAAGTCACAAAAATTCATTAGAAATGTCCTTGTAATCACCTGTCTATGCTGAGACTGCTTGTGGTTTCTGATAAGCCATCTTAGTTTAAATATACTTCATTAAAAGCTTCACAGCTGTTGAGTCAGACAACCTTGTATCGTCACACGAAACACGAACTAAACGTAATCTGCTGAGTTTCCATGCAAACGTATTTTATGCGTTTAGCTCTGCACCTTCTTTCATAGGTTATGATGGCTCACTGCTACACTGCTTTTACATTAGCATGCTTGCTGAAGGTAAGGTTCAAACAAGCACAGCATCAGTGATGACCATAAACTAATATTTTACTTATGCTAATAGGGAATGTTTGAATTGAAATCATTAAAACACTTCAGCAACCATAAAGTTCAGTTCATGAGTATTTTAAAGTTAAAAATTATAACAGCTAGCTATTTATCTATGCTTTTGTTTTATTTTGTTTTGATCTAAGAGCAGCATTGATGTTTAAAAAGGAAGATAGTTTTTGTTGCATGGTAAGATCATCCACATGGAAGCAGATGCAGTTTTTCTGCTGAATCAGGCCCTAATTTATATCACATTTTATCCAGCAGAAATGCCCTAGTTTTCTTGTACTATGTTAGCATCTATTAAAACAAAATTGGAATCTTTTCAGTCCAACAGCTTTCCTTAAAAGACTTTTATAGGCAGGTTTGATCTTTACATCATGAATTTCATTTCATTGTAAGCTCTTACATTTATATTACTGCTTAACATGAACTCTCACTGAAATGTGACCTGACAATTTCTATCTATATTTATTCATGCTAAGCTTTCTGCTTAACAACCATCGGGCTGAAAGTGTAGTATAGTTACTGTAGAAATCATATTTCCTGCTATTTGAGACAATGAAGGTCATACCAGCTTCACATAAAAGGAAATGTAATTTTTCATGTTTTTCAATTGTGGCATACATTTTAAATTCCTTATTATAATCATCTATAATAGAGTGTTTGCCAACATTGCTTTTTTCCCCAACTCCCTTTTCTCTCTTTTAAGTCAGGCATATAGTTTATCATTAGCACTGCCCTGCCTACAGGATAAAAATACAAAATACACAGATTCAAAACTTACTGAGGAATACAGCTGAAAGAAAACCCAAACCAAAACACCCAGGCTCAAGCCTGTCTGTGCCCAAGTTTTATTCAAGCATTCTTATCCCATTGGCAAAATAATTTCAGCTTTCTGGAGTATGCATTCAAAGAAAGGATCCCAAAGAGATCTATAAGCTGTTAAGCATCATGTTCTTATTAAGCCAGATCAATAAGACTAAGTGCACAAGTCTAGTTCCATGATGAAATACGTGGTCAATTTCTAACTCAGTTTTATCTGCACATTAGCACCTCGTTCGTAGCTGGTCATCAGTACACGGTGACTATAGTTACTGTGCTAATTCTGCATTACACGTTTGTACATTAGACTTCCAAAGTTACTGGAAGGTTCAGAACAATAGATATTGCCATCATGAAAAGACAGTTACTGAAATTTTGAGTGCATTTTTTTAGTTAAAATTTTCTAGTTTTTCTATTATGTTTTTTCTTATAGCAGATAAATGTATTTAGAAATATGCAGATATCATTTGTGCTCTGTAAGTATTCTTCCATGCTCACAGAAAATGCTCTACTGTAAAATTTAAAACAATATAATTTCAACAAGTTGTAAAACATTGTTTTGGTTTTGTGTGGTGGGGTTTTGGTAGTGGGGGAGGGGCTGCAGGGGTGGCTCCTGCGAGAAGCTGCTCGAAGCTTCCCCACCTCCAAGTCAGACCTGCCTCTGGCCGAAGCCAACCCCATCAGTGGTAGCGCCTCTGGGAGAACAGATTAAAGAAGGGGAAAAAAACCTGCAGCGGGGGAGGAGAGTGGAATCTGTGAGAAACCCCTGTGCAGACACCAAGGTCACTGAGGAAGGTGGGGGAGGAGGCGTGCCGGAGGAGGGGATGCCCCCGCAGCCCATTGTGAGACGGCAGGCTGTCCCCCCCCAGCCCATGGAGGGGAGAGGGGACCAGATGCCCACCTGCAGCCTGCGGAGAGAGGAGCTCACGCCAGAGCAGAGGGATGCTCCCCAAGATGGCCGGGACTCCATGGGAAAGCCTGCGCTGGAGCAGCCTGTGCCTGAAGGACTGCAGCCCCGGGAAAGGACTCGCATTGGAGGAGTTCATGAAGGACTGCCTCCTGTGGGAGGGACCCCACACTGGAGCAGGGGACAAGTGTAGAGTCCTCCGCCTGAGGAGGAAGGAACAGCAGAGACAATGTGTGGTGAGCTGATGCCAACCCCCATTCCCCATCCCCCTGCGCTGCTGGGGGGAGGAGGTAAAGAAAACCAGGAGTGGAGCTGAGCCAGGAAGGAGACAGGGGTGGGGGAAAGGTGTTTTAAGATTTGGGTTTATTTCCCATTATCCTTGTTTTGATTGGTAGTAAGTTAAATGTATTTTGTTTTTTCCCGAAGTTGTCTTTTGCCCATGACCATAAGTGGTGAGTGATCCCTCCCTGTCCTTGTCGTGACCCATGAGATTTTCTTTATATTTTCTCCTCATCACATTGGGACTGGGGGGGAGGAGTGAGCAAGCGGCTTCACGGTGCTTTGTTGCTGGCTGGGCTTAAACCACAACAAACATACAAATAGTTATAAGATAGTTCTTAAAAACAAAATTCACAGTCTTTTTTTGTAGATGACTTACAAGACACCTATTGAACATTGATAGGGTGTCAACACTTACGGCAGTTTAACATACTGAACACAAGATCAGTAGCTGGATTGGGGTTTTTTTTAAGCAACGCATTTTAGCTACAAAATGGAGCATTTTCTGAAGCAGTTATTCCATTCCTGGTTACAGTTCCCAATAAAGCATATTTTATTTGGAAATAACTAATTATTTCAGTTACAAAGTGCATATAATAAGAACTTTCAAATGTCCACTCTATGTGGCAGCATTGCAGTGCAGCTGAAATAAAGTATTTTAGTACCCATATCAGGGAAAAAAAAAAAGAAAGAAACAATGCCATGGAAAAATTAATTCAGCAGCATTGTTAGTTTTGTGTCTGTACAAGTGGTACAAAATGTTTTGGTCCAGGGCTCCTTCTCTCCCTCAATAGCTCCATGACAGTGATCCTGGACAGCACAGCTCCTGTCTCACAACAATCCTTACCTCTGTACTCCTCCCTTCCCACAGGCAATTAATTCTGTCAAGAGACTGGACATCTAACTGCTATGCAGTTAGCTTGGGAAAGAGAGAAACATGAGTGTCTGGTGAGGGTGGTTATATAAACGCTAACTGTCAAGGTTTTACACTTGTACAAGGATAGAGATCAGCTAAGGCAAATACTTGTAAAAATATGCAGCTTGATAGAAACCTCAACACTAACAGCAATCCCACCAAAGCGTGTCAGCTGTATCCAATGAAATCCAGCAATGTCGATTTAATACACTGTAGCACACTGACAAAAAAAAAGACATTATATGGAGATGGCACTGGGGTCATGACTGCTGAATGCATAGTAATTGCAGCCCATAATCAAGTTTTGAGCCATCAGCTCTATTACTAAGTTCCTCAAAAGCTGCATCTAAAAACCTGTTAGCGTACTAACTGTGAAACCCAATGCTAATATTGAATATCATACATTCAAGACTCGGATATTCACTCTTTTATATGTTATTTGTAGACTTCAATATTGAGAAGCAGTATTATAGAACAGTTACAGTATGCTACTAGACAGGACAAGACAAACAGCCACACAACAAAACAGCTTGGCTACTGCTGACATGCTTCTTGGCAAGGTTAAATTCTGCCACATGGACCAAATTCAACACAGGCATTAGTGTAGTAACTCTTCTCTAGAATATGCCCATCTAGATTGATTTGACTGTGAAAGAATCCAGACCACTGGGTTCTATGTACTATCACTTGCATGGATGACCTACTAGATAGCAATTCCAACATGAAATCAAGTATGATTGTGTAGTACCTCTAATACACTTGCTGTATTAAAAATACAGCAGTTGTATATGACTCATAGAACAATTTCCACATCAACTCTTACAGTTGCATGTATTGTACTTGAATGAGTTATTGGCACACTAAACAAGTTTATCTATGATAGGCATACCATGAGGAAAATCTTTGCAGCCAAATGCCTGAATGAAACTATCTTCACCAGAACACATAATTTCTTCTGAGACACCAATAACTGTTTCTGTTATGCGTACAGATTTAGTGTATTACTATCTCTTCCTCCTCTTCATCTTCTCCCTCTTCCCCATCTTCATCACCTTTGTCACCTTCCCTTCACATCCAAGCACAATCCCTATACTATTCCCAGGATACACATCTGGTTCCACTGCCTCTCCACTTCCTTATTACACTTTAGTTTGACCAACACATCCTTACTCAGCCGTCCTGATCTCCTCCCACAATTACTCACACATTGGAATCAATACATTATAGAAGCCACACAGCCAACCATTCCTGTGTTCAAACTTCTGATCTCAAACTTCTTGGTAGGCTTGCACAGACACCACTTACTTTGAGTGACCAGCAGAGCTGCACCTTAAGTCCGCTGGTGACAAGACCAGAATCATCATCTGCTTCTGCTCCAGATGAGCTCATCGAGGCAGCAGACTCAACTTATCCTATCCTTCCAGGATGCAACAAAAGAGCAGCTTCTTATGCTTCACATCTATAAAGGATGAAAAGGATTTCCAAGCTTGCAGGAAAGAGAAGACATGTTGCCCCAGACCATGCCCAAAGCCTTGTTCCTCAATACTCCTAGCCAGTTATGTGCATGAAGAACTTCAGTTAAGCCAATACATCAGGTAATTACCTGTACTACTTCTCAGTAGCAACTATTCTTTTTATACAGATCTTCTGCTACTTACTGTTGCAGTAGGTGGTACAAGTTTGTTCCTAGCTGTGTCCTCTTGGCTTGACCACCCACATCTTCTCAGCCCACACACACAGTCCTTCTTTCCCAGGCTATTGAGTTGAACTGCTCTGCAGGTTAACAGCAAATGCCACCTGACTTGCAACTTGCATCTGTCTGGGCCAGGCCTCCCGGGATGCTCTGGCACTTCAAGGAAACCTACCTTGCCCTGCCTAAACTCTCATTGGTTAGCTCTGCCCAGGGGGTCCAAAGGCGTAGTTGTCCTCATCTTTATTGTCTAGATATTTAGGTCAGCGTTTTGTAAACCTCCCAGGGACTGATCCAAATGCTGAAGGGAAGAGAAGCACTGATTCCCACTGGTTCTACATCAAACCTGTCCTTGACAGAAAAAAAAAAAACAAACCAAACTTGATCCAGTGGAGAGGGTGCTGACTCAGAAGGCTGACAGAAAATTATTGACTTTGTTCATTTGCTTCCTGAATTTTAAAAATAAAAGCATATGAACTGATTCAAAGAAATGTTTTTTTTCCGTATCTCCCGCTTGTACCATTTGCAAAAGGTACTTAGTCTTTTACTTCCAACTGCTCCTACAGAGCAGCCACGGAGAGACTGCTGAAATGTGGGGGCATCACCTGGGTACAGGGACTGCCCAGGACAGGAGTGCTACTGAAATCGCAGACCCCTTATTAGGCTACAGAAGAAATGGGGAGGAACTGGGCAGAGATTTTGATCTCCCTTGACCTGCACTGCTTGGGAAATGCATTTCTACACACAGCTGGGGAACCCAGAGGGAAATACAGGAGGCCAGAAGGCAGCTATTCAGGGAACCACATGGCCAAGGCGAAGCAATGTCCGGAGGAGGAGCCACCCCACAAACCCACCCCACAGGCTGGGCACTGCTGCATCCCCAACTCTGCCCATCACAACTCTTGCTCAAGCAGGTGCTGAAGCAGGAGCTCCAAAGCCACCACTGCAGCAAAGAGGGCAAGGACATTTCTGCATGTGGGAGAGGTGCCCATCTGGGTAACCTCCACAATGGGGCACTTTGATCCCTAATGCTGCAGCCATCCCTCTTTCTCCCTGGTCACCAGCTCTTACAGCCAACGGGACAGACCACTGCCCTGGCATTGCCTACACATTTCAACAGTTGCATTTATTGCTCGACTCTTTGAGTCCAAACATCTGCAGCTCTGGCAATGACAAGTAACAACTGCTATTTAGCAGCGTCCTCTCTTGCTGCACCAGCATGCCAGGACACCGGCATATTATAATAGCTACTTAATTACATAGCCACCTACCGATCTCCATTTCATGCATCTCCTCCAAAGACAGAAAGTTACGCAATGGTGAAAACACTCACCTGCAGAACTCATGCCTCCCTAATTGTAGAAACCAGAATATACAATATTTAAAGGCTTTTCCCAGTTAAGGAAGCTCTGTATAGATTCTAAGACCACATTCCACTGTAACACTCAGAACACCATTCCAGTAAAAGATTTAAACTACATTTAGCATCTCCCAGGTTTCCTCTCTGCTTCAGTCTTACCTCCTACCCCCAGGAAGATGATTCATTCTTTTTGTAGACGCAGGCTGTTTCCATGGAAAGCTAATGGAAGAAAAGCATACCTTACACCAAATGCAAGTACTGGTTTGTTACAGATCTAGACTCTTTCCATATTCTTTGGCCAAAGTATGAAAGTTCTCTCTCATAGATAAGTGGTTGAGCACACCTTTGTTTTTAGAATTGTAGGTGTTTCTTTAAGGCACAGAAAACAAGTTGGTTGAGAAAATAACCATGATCTGAAATTTTGTACAATATACTATGCAAGTCAGCATAAAGTATAGAAACTAGGATCAATGTGTTCATCAAACCTACTGAAGCCAAGATGCATGGCAATGTTTTGTAAGAACTTAGATATCTGAAGCATTGAAGAATTCATGC
Source organism: Haliaeetus leucocephalus (assembly GCF_000737465.1). Lineage (NCBI taxonomy): Eukaryota > Metazoa > Chordata > Aves > Accipitriformes > Accipitridae > Haliaeetus > Haliaeetus leucocephalus. The sequence goes on from NW_010972586.1 coordinate 1,292,127, forward strand.
TGTTTTGTCTAGGTTCACCAGAACAATCTCTCTAGCAATGCAAGAAATTAATAATAAAGAAAATACTCAATTAATATGTGAGAAAGTTAAGACCCATTTAGAAACTCGTGCCCAAACTGTCAATTGGCCAAACCAAGTGTAGGTCTATACTGCCAGCCAAAGATGACAACATCAAAAATAGAATTAATATTTTGCAGTTATGCTGTGTCTCAAGCTCAGCCCCAGGAAGGTGGCTGTTCATCTAAGACACTTCACGTCCAAGCAATGACCACTCAATGCCAGCACTTCAGACATTTGGAAAACAGTATAATAGCATGTTCCTAGCATCTGAGTTCGTGTTGGATGATCAATCTGTCTATTTGTAAATAATCTCAAATATGACTAAGAGATTCCATGACAGTATATCTTACATAGCCTTATAGTTTATCACTACAAAGAGGTGTATGTAGTATGTAACTCATTCCATTGAATCTTCATTACTTCCTTCCAATATTGCAGCAATGGCTTATATTACAATAGAATCATAGACTCATTTAGGTTGAAAAATACACTTAAGATAATCAAGTCCAACCTCAAATTACACAACATCAAGTCCATCAAGTTAATATAACACTGCCAAGTCCACCACTAAACCATGTCCCTAAGCACCACATCTACATATTTATTAAATACCTCCAGGGACAGAGACTCAACCACTTCCCTGGGCAGCCTGTTCCAGTGCTCAACAACCCTTTCAGTGAAAAAATTTTTCCTAATATCCAACCTACACCTCCCTTCACACAACTTGAGGCTGTTTCCTCTTATCACTTGTTACTTGGGACAAGAGACTGACACCGACCTCATTACAACCTCCTTTCAGGTGGTTGTAGAGAGCGATAAGGTCTCCCCTCAGCCTCCTTTTCTCCAGACTAAACAGCCCCAGTTCCCTCAGCCACTCCTCATAAGACTTGTGCTTCAGGCCCCTCACCAACTTGGTTGCCCCTCTCTGGACACACTAGAGCACCTCCATGTCTTTCCTGTAGTGAGGGGCCCAAAACTGAACACAGCACTCGAGGTGCGGCGTCATCAGTGCCGAGTACAGGGGGACGATCACCGCCCTGCTCCTGCTGGCCACGCTATTTCTGATGCAGGCCAGGATGCCATTGGCCTTCTTGGCCACCTGGGCACACTGCTGGCTCATATTCAGCCGGCTGTCAGCCAGCACCCCCAGGTCTTTCTCTGCCGGGCAGCTTTCCAGCCACTCTTCCCCAAGCCTGTAGCGCTGCATGGGGTTGCCGTGACCCAAGTGCAGCACCCGGCACTTGGCCTTGTTGAACCTCATACAGTTGGCGTTGGCCCATGGATCCAGCCTGTCCAGATCCCTCTGTGGAGCCTTCCTTCCCTCAAGCAGATCAACACTCCCACCCACTTTGGTGTCATCCACAAACTTACTGAGGGTGCACTCAATCCCTCACCCCAATCATGGATAAAGATATGAAACAGACCTGGCTCCAGTACTGAGCCCTGGGGAACACCACTCATGACCGGCTGCCAACTGCATTTAACTCCATTCACCAGAATGCTTTGGGCCCGGCCATCCAGCCAGTTTTTTACCCAGCAAAGAGTACACCTGTCCAAGCCATGGGCAGCCAGTTTCTCCAGGAGAATGCGGTGGGAAATGGTGTCAAAGGCTTTACTAAAGTCCAGGTAAAGAAAATCCACAGCCTTTCCCTCAACCACTATGTGGGTCATCTTGTCATAGAAGGGGAGCAGGTTAGTCAAGCAGGACCTACTTTTCATAAACCCGTGCTGACTGGGCCTGATCACCTGGTTGTCCTGTATGTGCCATGTGATGGCACTCAGGTTGATCTGCTCCACAACCTTCCCCGGCACTGAGGTCGGACTGACAGGCTTGTACTTCCCCAGATCCTCCTTCCTGCCCTTCCTGTAGATGGGCATCACATTCGCTAACTGCCACTCAACTAGGACCTCCCCGGTTAGCCAGGACTGCTGACAAATGATTGAAAGGGGCTTCGTGAGCACTTCCACCAGCTCCCTCAGTACCATTGGCTGTATCCCATATGGCCCCATAGACTTGTGTGTGTCTAAGTGGTGTAGCAGGTCACTACCCATTTCCCCTTGGATTATGGGGGCTTCATTCGGCTCCCTGCCCTGTCTTCCAGCTCAGGGGGCTGGGTACCCTGAGAACAATTGGTCTTACTATTAAAGAATGAGGCAAAGAAGGCATTAAGTACCTCAGCCTTTCTCTCATCCTTTGTCACTGTGTTTCCCCCTACATCCAAAACCAGATGGAGAATCTCCGTAGCCCTCCTTGTGTTGATCATGTATTTATAGAAACACTTTTTATTGTCTTTTACAGCAGTAGCCAGATTGAGTTCTAGCCGGGCTTTGGCCCTTCTAATTTTCTCCCTGCATAACCTCACAACATCCTTGTAGTCCTCCTGAGTTGCCTGCCCCT
>NW_010972586.1:1294869-1368928 GCF_000737465.1 Haliaeetus leucocephalus
GAACTGAAAATTCTATCATTTCACGATTCCTATGCCCAAGACGGGCTCCAGCCATCACATCACCCACAAGTCCCTCTCTGTAAACAAACAACAGGTCCACTGGGGCACCTGATCCAAATACAGATTCTCAGGGGACATTACTAACCAGTTCCTTGAGCAGCCTAAAGCCTGCTCTTCCAAAATCCAGGGTAGCATCTCTGCTCACAGTTTTTCTTATATTGCCAAAGATTTTAAACTCAACAATTTCATGATCCCTGTTGCCAAGACAAGCCACCAATCATCACTGCACCCACAAGACCATCTCTATTTACAAACAACTGACCTAGGAGGGCACCCTCCTACCCAGCTCCCTTAGCACCTGTATCAAAAAGTAATCTTCAACATGCTTCAGGACCTTGACAGGCTTTTGGAGTGGGCCCATGCAAACCTCAAGAAGTTCAACAAGGACAAATTCAACAGCCTGCACCTGCATCACAGCAATCCTCAGTATCAGCACAGACTGATTGAGAGGAGAGAAAGACTTGGGGGTGCTGGTGGATGAAAAATTGGACATAAGCCAGCAACGTAAGCTTGCAGCCCAGAAAGCTGATGGTATCCTGGGCTGCATGAAAAGAAGCGTGGCCAGCAGGTCAAGGGAGGTGATTCTCTGCCTCTACTCTGCTCTGGTGAGACCCCACCTGGAGTACTGCACCATGCTCAGGGGCCCCCAGTACAAGAAACATTTGGGCCTGCTGGAGCGGGTCCAGAGGAGGTCCACAAAAATGATCAGAGGGCTGGAACACCTCTGCTATGAAGAAAGGCTGAGGCAGTTGGGGTTGTTCAGCCTGGAGAAGAAAAGGCTCTGGGAAGGCCTTATTGCAGCTTGTCAATACTTAAAGGGGGCTCGTAAGAAAGATGGAGAGAGACATTTTACCAAGGCCTGCAGCGACAGAACAAGGGACAACAGTTTTAAACTGAAAGAGGGTAGATTTAGATTGGAAGTAAGAAGACTTTTTTTTTACGTGGGGGTGGCAAGACCCTGGAACAGGTTGCCCAGAGAAGCTGTGGATGTCCCATCCCTGGAATTGCTCAAAGTCAGATTGGAGGGGGCTTTGCGCAACCTGATCTAGTCAAAGAATTCAACGCCCATGTCAGGGAGGGGTGGACTCGATGGTCTTTAAAGGTCCCTTCCAAACCAAAACATTCTGTGATAATATAAATTCCCTGGACCTCTTTGTGTCCGCTGTATGACAGTCCCAATCAACATCTGGGAAGTTGACGTCGCCCCTAAGGACAAGGGCAACTGATTTAGTGGGGGGGTTAATTCCTTATAGACTAATACAACAGTGCCATCATCCTGGCTGGGTGATCTGTAGCAGACTCCCACAACAATATCTGCTTTATTAGCTTTTCCCCTAATCCTTACCCAGAGGCTCTCAACCATGTCACCCCCAACTGCAAGCACTGTACAGTCCAACCCCACCTTTACCCACAGCGCTACCTCTCTGCCCTGCCTGCCTCTCCTGAAGAGCCTAGAACCATCCATCACAGCACGCCAGTCGCAGGACTCTTCCCACCAAGTCTCGCTGACGCAAACATTGTCGCAGCTCTGGGATTGAGCCAAAGCTTCCAGGTTTGGAAGCTTATTCCTCATGCTGCGGGCATTTGTGTACAAACGTTTGAAATGTGCTCCACTGTATTTGGTACATTGTGGAGCAGAGTGAAAGCCCTCACCAGCACAACAGCACTCAAACCTCACCATGCTGTCCCAGAGCTTATCACTAGTAACCCCGTCCTGCCTTGCACCTCTGCAGAGTCACCTTCCTGAGCAATGGCCATGGCTTCTGCAGGAGGGGACAGCCAGCGCCTCTGGCACATGGAGGGCTGCTACACCTCAGTGCAATGCTTCAAGCAACAGACGACAGCACGTGCCACTGCACTGAAGCTTCGTGCTGTGGACTCAACTGAGACCTTGGTCCTTGGAAGGAAAACCAGCCTGAGAAGGCAGGCCAAGCCCCTTTGCCAACTGCCACCTTGCATCGAGCTGCAAAGATGGGGTCAGTCTCATTTTTGTTGGGGATGCCCCTTGTGTCCATTGCACAAACACCATCTTGATACAGCCTCTAACCACCACATCACTCACGAGCCCCTCTCTGTACACAAATAACACGTCCAGCAGGGTGCCTTCCCTAGTTGGCTCAGCCACCAGCTGTGTCAGGAAGTTATCTTCCACACACTCCAGGAACCTCCTAGCCTGTTTCCTCCCTGCTGTATTGTATTTCTAGTGGACATCTGGCAAGTTGAAGTCTCCCATGTGAACAAGGGCTAGCGATTGTGAGACTTCTCCCAGCTGCTTATAGAAAATTTCATGTGCCTCTTCATCTGGTTGGGTGGTCTATAACAGACTCCCACCATGGTATCTGCCTTGTTGGCCTTTCCTCTGACTCTTACCCATAAACACTTGACCCTTTCATCACCATCGTCAACCTCCAGACAATCAAAACTTTTCCTAACAAAAAGGGCTACTCCACCACCTCTCCTTCCTTGCTTATCCCTCCTGAAGAGTTTATAGCCATCCATTGCAGCACTCATATTCAATTTTCTCGAACAATCTTGAATGATCTAGAGGCTCATCCCTCTATTCATTAATGAAAAGGCATAAACGTGTATTTTCAGCACTGTATTTTCAATTCAATGTCATGGTCATTTTCCAAAGCCTGGAATAAGAAGTAGTTAGAGCACAGTCTAGGATTTACAAATCCTCAATAGACATTTAAATTCTCAGGCTTTTTCAGAAGGAAGCAAAAGGCAGTTTAGGGATCAACATAGAAAATGGTCAGGTACAATGATCACAACTCACTGGATCCTTGCTTCCTTATCATTTGCTCTGTCCATCAACTGCTTTAAGTTTGCATGAAATTGTGAGTACTTGATTATCACCGAAGGCCGTGTATCAATGACTTCCTTGTTCCAGGCAATAGAAAAGCTCAGGGCACTGAGGTAGAGGTCTGTAGTTTACAAAACACCTATCGAAAAATTAAATACAGTCTCTGCCACAAACATGAAAGTAGCCTAACCACTCTAATATTTACAAAGCAGTTTCTTGGTGTTCCATATTTTTGGTTGTCCATTTCAAAAGCCAAGCATTAGCTAAATGCTCAGGGCTAGCTAAACACTGAAGTGCTCTTCAGTACACAAGAAAACACAAGTGTAGTCTAAAAAATAACTTGCAACTCAAACTAGTTAATGAAGAGTTGGTGGGTTGGTTTTGGGTTTGTTTTTTTTTTAAGCAGTACTTTTTGACTCTGTAGCCTTTAATGACAACAGGATAATATTTCAGAGGTAAGTTATGTGAAGACAAAAATATCTTAAATACCCCATATCATAGTATGTGTCACCACAGGAAGTCCCACAAATATTCAGTAAAGCTGTATTTTGAGTAAGGTTCAAACAGATGTGGTAATAAGATATGGAACAGCCTATCTTAGAAGAAAAATAAAAATTGAGCATCTGAGAACTGAATACATCCTTAAAACTATTAGCTCAGTTACAATCACTCATCCTGAAAACTTAAAGAGGAAGGTATCCTTGGAAAATACTGTTTAGTTTGATAAGACAATCAGTGAAGCTGTACAGTGGCTTAATTCTGACAAAACCAATTCTGCAATCTTCAAGTTTGAAATATCCTTTAAAAAAAAGCTACTAAAGGCTCCTAAAAAGCTACTGAAAAAAACATGGAAAACAAAATTTCTTAAGCACTCCAGTGTTAAAATTCCTAGTCTCAAAAAGAAGTTCTGAGGAAAACTTTAGTTTGAATAAAAAGAAACGTGAAATTGAAAAAAATTTTCACTTGCAATAGTTCTGTAGCTCTGTAAGAGCACAAGCAACTGAAAACATCTGTTTATGAAGTGAAATGCTATGGATTTTAACTAGAAGTCTAGCAACTGATTTTGCCTACTAACATTGTTCTCAAGTAAATACGCCCTTTTTTATTTCATATCAAATGCTTTACAGATAAGAATTATCATCTCAAGGTTGTGACTGAAGAACTAACTATAAGTCTTCCTTTTCTAGATACCTACCTAGCAAAATTCAAGACACATTTATTGCATATGTCACAGTATCTGTAATGGCTTTTATTCTAGGTGGCACAGACTGCATAGACTTTAATCCATGGAGACCCTGAGTAGATTTCCTAGTTACGAACACATGCATTGAAATCTTTCCCTCCATTGTTAACATTAGGTGTATTAAAACATATAAAAATAATACCTGTTAACTAAGCAAACATGACTATAACTGCAATGTTGAGGTAGCATTTCAAGTAATATACTTTCATATTCCTTGCCATCCAAACAGGTTAAAACTTTTCAGCAATTCTTAAACAGCTTCCACTATTTCATTCAAGACTGTAGGAAAGGGGGGAAAAAGGCAAGTTTTAAAAAACTATCTTTATTTTTTTGTCTTACATTTAAACAGGTATGTATTTCATTTTTAGACATCCAGCCAATGTTTACTTCATTAGTTTAGACAAGAAAAAAAAAGAATATAAATGCAGATCATATTGGCATAACCTGAACATACCCGCATCAGTACTGACCACTTAGCTTTGCTAGAAGAAAACCTTCTTCAGCATTAAAATCAAGCACTTAAAAAAAAAATAAAATGCTGAAAAGCAAGTGCCTAGATACTGGTCATTTCAGCAAATAAACAGCTTTTATATATTCAAATATTTTAAGTCCATAATATACACACTTTCTTGTTATGTGTATGGACTTCAGACCATACAAACAAGGTACAGGTCAAAAACCTCTGAGAATAAAACTAATCAGGTATGTGAGAAATATACTTAACCACATGTACTTACAAATCTTACAAAGCAACAAAGTTGGTCAAGTTCTACAAAGAAGGATGCGTTTTCATACGAGAATGGTCAAGTAACCTACCTTCCAGCTCAAATAAAAACAAAGAAGTAACTTCCATGAGTTTGAGATAATCAATAACACAAACTGGTGGAGTAGAAACTTATGACCTATTATACTGTATGTATTTGTAGGCCAAGTTCACTTTTTTAAAACAAAAACTTAAGATCATGAACAGTAATAATAACAAAGATCAAAGTATACATATGAGCACATAATCCAAACAACAAAATACACTTTTGGCTGTTAAGGAAAAATAAATTACAAAATACAATTAAAGCCCTTGCAAATGCAATAATGAATTCAAAGGTGTGCATTTATTTTAATATATATTTTAAATGCTACCACAAAACAGGTTAAAAATAAATAAGTATGCAAAAAGGGATGTGTGGATAGAAAAAAAATGCTAATTAACTCTAGAAGAATTAAAAAAAAAAGGACATAATCTGAATTTTGGTCAACAAATCTGTCTTTCACACCCCTTCTTCAGTAACTGACAGCTAAACATAACAAAAGCACACCTCTGTCATTATGGCTTTAAAAGAAGCATGTATTTTTTGAAGAAGAAAATATAAAATGGGCTGCCTTTCCTACAGAACTGCTGGTTTGTTTATATTGCAGGCACTTCATTGGACTGTGGGGAAGTACCTGACACATCCTTGCCATCCTATTATAGTAGTGCCATTACACTGAAAGACAAGAAATTTCCAGGAAAAAAAATCTCAGGAAATTTTGGGTGCTATGGGCTAGTACGGAGAGAAGGGAGAAGTCTCATTCACTTCCATTGCATTGCAAAACATTGCATGTTTTCTACATTAAAGAGTAAAATAATTTAGAAACAGTTCTCTAACATTACATGGCACATCCATATTTTCAAGTTAAAGATGTTGTCAATCTTCAATTACCTTAGTGAACATACAGCCTTTAACACTGATTCCACTTTAACCAGATTCACGTTTATTTCTTCTTTTGTAATTCCTCTGTAGATCTCTTTTGAAGGTATTTCAATCTTACTAACATTACTGGAAGCACAACTTAAATCATACAAACTTCTGTATTCTTTGTACAAACACTCTTGTAATTTCTACTGTACTGCAATTCCATTGTAGGCATAACAAAAGCAGGTTTTCAAACCCTGAGGCTACTGGAAATACTTTCTGTTCATTAGTATCACCAGCATCTAAACAACTGTCAACAGTTAAATACTCCTTCTCAGTATCGCTAGACAGCGACTGTACCATGATACCACAGGCAGGGTTTAATGCTGATAAAATTTGACTACAGTATCACCAGTAATACTGGGAGAAAAGAAAAAAAAAAATCAATGTAGTTGTCACAAAAGAAATGTGTTGCGCATCTCTCTTCTGCATTTTGAAGGAAACTGCTTTTGATATGCTGCTATGAACTCAAATAACAGATTTATGACATCTGTCTTCAGATAAGACACTAGCTAGTACTTCCTAGGACAGGAGAAATACTTTTCAAATTTAGTTTTGCTGAAGATACTGTTCATTTGTACCATTTCACTGGTCCATTTGTGGATGATCAAAGAAGCACTCATGTTTGACAAAACCTTGAAGCTTTCAGAATAGATGAATAAAAAGATGGATGCAGGAGAACCAAATCAAAGCACACAGGCATGACATTGTTTCAAAGGGAGTCCTTGGAAAACATGTGGTCATTACTGGGGGGTTGTTTGGTTCTGGTTTTGGTTTGGATTTTGGGTGGGGGTTTTTTTAAGATCACAAGACAGCAGTTGAACAAATGAGCATTTCCCATGTTCTGCTTGGTTCCAGTCATTTGTGGCACTGAATGGTTTTCCTTTTCTTCCGCTTGAAAAAACAGCAGCACCTGCAAGTGTGACATGAATTACATATGATATAAAAAGAAATCACAAACCTAAACTGTTTACCATATTTGTTTCACTTGAAGTATGTAGTTCAGGTATAGCCAGCACTACAAGGAACACATTAAGCTCTACTGCAGGGGATTGATTTATTAGTGAAAGAAACTGAAATAGAGATTTTTTGACACATTTCGCCTTCTTTTGGGAAAAAGTATCAAATGAAAAAAACTATAATAAAAATAGCTATTAAGTTTAGAGTATTGTGTAAGCGTATCAAAAGCATGGGCATTATAGGCTGGCTCAAAAATGTATTTGTAAGAATAAGGAATGTTCCATTACCTGAGTCCTCTTTCACATTAACTGGCAATATGTCAAATAGAAGTTTGAGCTTAAGATTGCATCACTTGAACTGTGCACTCAAGATACTACTGTTGCTAATACAAGAAAACAGTTTGAGCTTCCTTTGTCAACCAGAACTTGGAAAATTCCCCAAGGCTATTCCCCAAAATATTTTAGAAGAAAATGTTCATGAACAATATAAATAATGTTTTGATTCAGTGCTGTGATGATATTACTAGTGAAAGATCACAGCTTTAAGTATATTGAAGTATATTGACATTCTTTCTTCTGCTTTAGTGCATACTACATGAAGCAAACTAAAATTGACAAATACTGCGAATTTCACTTAGCAAATAAAGACAATCTGAAAGTAACTGAAAAAAACACTACAAAAGGAAAAAGAATTGGAGGGAGTTAGAGATAGGTAATACAGAGGAGGACTCCAGAAGTCCAGGAAGTATTTTTGAAAATAAATTAAAGAGGAAAGCAACAAATACACACAGAAACCTTTTTAATTTGCATGTAAAGTTAGCCTATTCTAAGCAACTCCCAGCTCCTATCACCACCTTTAAAAAACACAAAAAAGCTCCCACTTAGTAAAGTATTCATAATTTGCAACCAGAAGTGAACATGCAAGCTGTCTACATTAACAGAGCTTGCCTCATGGAGTTCTGCAGTTTGGTTATTGAATTCTCACTTGCAGTGCTATATACTAAAGAGTTTTTCTTAAACTGTGAAGTACAGCAGAAGTGAAAATATAAACGTACTGCATCAATAGCCTATCAGTAAGTCCTTAAGCTCACTAAGCATTTTATGTCACTAAAATTCAAAAGGAATCCTGCTGATTTAGTTTGGACTATAGGAATTGGGGAAAGCATTTGAAAACCAGGGAGAATAAGGGTTTAAAAGTAAGGTTCTACAGGGTGTGAGAACAACATCCAAAGTAAGGGGAGACAGAAGTTACCTTCTCAAAATATCCAAGGGCACCCTGTCGCTCAGTCACTGAAAAAGTAGCAGTGGGCAGAGACAGACCAGAGCTGCTCTGAGAGTTACATAACTTTCAGTAGAAAAAAAACATTGGTTATTGACAGAGAGGAAGCCCAAAATTAAAATTCAACAGGGAAAACTACATATATAAATATTTTTACAGCTAACAGATATATCATACTGTATTTATTAACTTTAAAGTACTTCTAAAAGAGACATAATTGTTTCTGAAGGCTAGTAGCCACCAACTGCAACTGAAATTCCCCCATAACTAGTAACCCTTTTTCTTAGCATCAACCACTAACATCCATTATCACTTAAGCTTTGAATTTATATGCAGATGTATGGAGTCCAACTTAGTTTAATCGTTCTTTCACCCCAACCTTTTTGCAAGTATTTTATATATGTATACGCAACAAACATCATATCAAAACAAAGCATTTTAGAGTGTTCCTTCCCTTTCAGTGTGAATTATCCTATGACCCTGTAAATCAGGAAATCCTAACCTAGACTGTGATGGTAAATCACTTTTGTACCTGTTTCAGATTAGGAGGCCTCAGAGTAAGCTTACAGAAAAATTTTGTCTCGACTCATAGTTTTAGTATATACAGAACACAGGTTACATAAGTAACTGCAGGAAGATGGAATTGTGGCAGACAGCTAATTTATATTCTAGAAAAACAATCTAGAACTTTAACTCTTCACTGTTTAACTGTATTTTGCTTATATGGAGCATGTCTCAAGTAACAGCAGATCACACTTCTTAAATGTTTAGAACTCCTTGGATCGTCTGTGTAACTCAAGGACACTTTAAGTTTTCTTGCTTTCTTTCCCAGAAAATTTTAACCCATACTTGCTACAAATCTCATACTGTTCTTTATTCCTTCTTCATAGCTGTGGTTTAACCCCAGCCAGCAACTAAGCACCACGCAGCCGCTCACTCACTTCCCTCCCATCCGCTGGGATGGGGGAGAAAATCAGGAAAAGAAGTAAAACTCGTGTGTTGAGATAAGAACGGTTTAATAGAACAGAAAAGAAGAGACTAATAATGATAATGATAACACTAATAAAATGACAACAGTAGTAATAAAAGGATTGAAATGTACAAATGATGCGCAGGGCAATTGCTCACCACCCGCCGACCGACACCCAGCCAGTCCTCGAGCGGCGAATCCCTGCCCCCCCCCTTCCCAGTTCCTAAACTAGATGGGACATCACATGGTATGGAATACACCGTTGGCCAGTTTGGGTCAGGTGCCCTGGCTGGGCATGAGAAGCTGAAAAATCCTTGACTATAGTCTAAACACTACTGGGCAACAACTGAAAACATCAGTGTTATCAACATTCTTCTCATAACCAACTCAAAACATAGCACTGTACCAGCTACTAGGAAGACAGTTAACTACATCCCAGCTGAAACCAGGACAATAGCCTATTTAGTTTGCTACTTCTCTGTCAACCAGAGAAGGGCATCATGCAATGGGGAGTTCAAGAGTTCTATCTTTAACCAACATAAAGCATTGCTTTTTTAATCTCCCGGTCTTCTGGAGTTTGCATAATACTATTACAAAGAGTACAATTTCTATTAACAGGTTTGTTGTTTGTTTGGTTGTTTTTTTAAATTATAGGAACTATTCAACTGTATTCTAGCTCAGGGAATTTCACAAAATGCTGAAGAATGTTATTTGTGGGAAAATAAATCCCTTATTAATATATATCTAAAAAGTGTTAAAGGAATGCAAATTCCATAGAGCATTGTAAACCACAGGACTGACTTGGAAACTTACTGAAATGTATATTTATCAGCCTCGAAGTGCTAGACATGACAAACCTTCCAAGGCCAAACAGATGTCATTTTGAAATATATGCACATTTACATGGGAGTAAGACAGGTCAGACAACATTGTCTGATAATAAATTTTATGAAAGAAACATAACCCTGAGATTAGAGATCCATAGTGCATAATCTCTTGAAGAGTATAATTTATAACAGATATGTAGACATGTTCCTAAGAATACTGTCACTAGAGGGTGTCATTATTACTTTTATATATATATTATACTGCTTGAAGCCAAAGCAGATATTTAAAGCTGCAGATATGGGCAATATTAATGAGTATTAAACCACAAATTTACCATATTATCCAATATGCATGCAAAATGCATAAGAATAGATATGCTTTGAAAATTTCTGATTTTAGGAAAGGAACTTTCTTTTTAAAGAAAACATTTAATGACTGCTAACCTTTCTCTGTAGAGTATAAAACTTTTCCAGAGCAGGCAGTATAATACCGATTTATGAAACTCAAGAAACAACTTACTTTTCCTGTACAATCTAAGTGACCTTTCAGATATTATCTCAGGTAGCAATCTCAGTTGGTTACAAACATTTTTGTTCTACTTAAAACATTATCATACCTTTTTTTTGTTAAACACCCTCTACCACTTGAGCAGTCCCTCGGCACAACATGCTAAAGCAACTTTAGTTGTCATTTGTGTTTAGATAGCTGTGGTTTGTATTTGTCATCTAGCATGTGGCAGCACTCACTGCATAAACAGCAGGATTGTTAACAGGTGTTTAAAGTGGCAAAAACAGAATGCAAGATGCAAAAAGGACAGATCACATCATTTTCTGTGTGCCCTTCTCTATCCTCCCATGGCAGAACCTCTTGGTTATCTAAATTACACATGCTTACGCTTCATAGAAGCAACTGTTCTGATGGTTAGCAAAGAGTTAAGGAAAGAACGGCTAATTGCTCAGTAATACCTGAAAGACCCATCTGTAGCAGATAAGATCTACAAGTGCCAGGACAGAACAGTGATCAGGTTAGTTTTCTCCCTGCTTTACAATTCCAGTAACAACTGAAATAGGGCTGAAAGCTACTTTTCTAAACAAACAAAAAACCACAAAACACCACCCCCCCAAAAAAACCAAACCAAAACCAAAACACCAAAAAACCCAAAACCTAACACCCACTGCTAAGTCATGCTTGCTGCACATGCTTGCTGCACAGCAATACCTGAGGAGCATGAAGATGACAAGGCATAAGATTTAGAATATATACTGCATGTTTGATATATATTTATGTACTCACTATGGAAGTGTTGGATGAATGTCCCAAAACAATAAAATGCTTACTGAAAAAAATCCTTATCCTCTCTGATTTACAGAATCCCACTGAAATTGTAACAGGAGATCTAATATTCAGCTAAACAATATTCTTGTTCATAGTTAAAATCAGACATAAGGCACCCTTTCTTCAATCTTTTAAAAAAAGATATGGTTATGCTAAGCTTCTAAAACTTGAAAACATCTAGAACAGAGTGAAGTGTGTCTAAAAATTATTTAAGCTTGTCTCCTCAGAGTATGAGGAAATATTAAAACAGAAGATACCAGCAAGTGAGGTTAACTCTGTTGATATTTTCAGATGGAGAAAAGATTATGAAAGAGGCACAAAGTGACAGTCTTTGATAAAACAATGTCTCCTTAAAAACAAAAATGTCCGTAACACTGAATTCTTGCCAGAATAATAATAATACAGTACTCTGCAAAGATGGCAGATAAAGAACCGTCTCAGTGCTAGTGCACAAGTGTGGCACAACAGACACTTCCATTCACAATTTTTAATGACACAGGCAAATAAATCTCATACCAAAACCAGAACCTGTAGAATAATCACTTCAAGAAAAAAATTGTACTTTGAGAAATTTCCCCTTATCTAAAACTTAAAAAGTGGGTCCTACAAAAATTACTAGTATTAAAGAATGTTTACTGGATTTTTCTGCTACTAATGTATCCTTCATACTTCACTGCCTCTATTTTATGATAAACTGGATCCATACCCTTGTAAAATCCTATTCCAACCATGATTATAGAAGAAAACATGTTGGAAGTTATAATGCCTTCAGCTATCAAGAATATTTTTCTGTACTATTTTGCAAATCTGACTTTACTACTCAAATATATATACATTAGTTGTCCATCCCACATTAACAGACCTTAATATTTTCCACTTTCATACACTGTAACTTTAAGGAACCCTGAAGTTATGTTTTAGTAATTAGTTAGCAGGTTGTCAAAGACTAAGACTCTGGTAAATGCTACGTTTACACACATAACGGGCAAAGTTCAAGTATTTGCTAGCATTTATTACTTGTTCATATAAGTGAGGTATTTTCTAGATGTTAAAATACTAGCTGAATGCTACAACATCTGAAAAGAATGTTTTCCTCTCTAAAACAGGACAGCAAGTAAGAAAAAAAATGCTACTACCCACTGAAAAGGATTATATAAAGTACACCACAGACTACACAACTTAGAAGCAAGCAAGATTTGAGCAGGCAAAATAGCTCCTGAAGGTGGCTGTTTGTAAAAACAGTTAATTGTTTCACAATATTAAAACATGTTTTGTGATTTCCAAATGGACTTGTTGTTTTAAAGTTCTCTGAAATTAGTTTTAAACCAAAAAAAAGAATGAAGCCCCTAGGGCTATTTCTGCCTGCCTGTGCTGTAGAACTCACCACATGTTCAACACTTTCTGGCAGCTATACAGAGAGTAAGGGGAAAAAAAGAGAATCAGAATACCACACAGAGAAAGAATTTTACATCTTTCATACATAACTTTTGGTAGTCAGAACACTATCTTAAAATAAATATTACAGAATTAGTTGAAATATAAAAAATGCATGCACTTCCCTAGTATAGAGATGTGTTATTGAGGGCTTAGCCTAAAAAGCACAAGCTATAGAAAGTCTATTATTTAAATACTTAAAGCCAAAATTAATTATAGCACTATAGTTTTGCCCCTCACCAGTGGCTATTCAGTTTAGACAATATTTTTTTAATAACTACACAAGAAAAATTTTGAAGTAGCTGAGCACACAAGATCCAAAGAATATAAAAAGATGGACATACTTAGTTTCATCTGTTACTTCTACTTCTGCAGGAGCTGTGATGGGTGCATTCGAACAGCCTGCAGTTGGGTCATCTGTGTTCAGTTCTCCATTTGTTGAACTTACTACCTGAAATCACCAGAAATAACCTGAAATTATGCTAGTGTCAGACATATATTTGTCAATTCCTAAAGTTACAACACATCTTCAAAAATCAGTAATTTTTGTTAATTCCATAATTCTTTTTATTCTAACAATAGTATCTTCCAGGTTTTATCCCTGCATCCCTGCGCTCCTGCCTTTTTCTTTTCATATCTACTAGTGGGACTTACATCTACATGACAGACTCAAAGTGAGCAGACTGTAAGCAAAGCAATTCTGTTGATCGGGTTTGCTGATCTCCCTCGTGTCTCTTCAGAGCCTTAAGGGAAGGCACTAACCCATTTACTGATACCAATTCAGTCAGTCTTACCCTATCTCTGCTTCTTTAGCATATGTAAGCTCCTTAGCTTCCTTCTTCGTGTGGCCCGATCTAGTTGTATCTCAAGGAGTATTCACCAGAAGAGGGGAAAACTAAGACATTTTCTAGACCTAAAAGTGTAGGTGGTGTTTGGTTTTCACTCTTAGAGCACGAGAACACTTACTGCCATCAAACAAAACACAAACAAACAAAAAAATCAGTAATCTTCCCTCCCATTAATTTACTATCAAATTCCCTTTGTAAATTCTTGAGCCACCGGGACAGTTCTGGTTCTCTGGGAATGTTTGTTTTGACTTTAATCCAAATTGAACCCAATATTCTCTCTCTTGGCTCCTGTCAGCTTCCCTGCATGACAAATGGTGCTATTCCAGATGCCCCTCCCTTATTCACCTCATTGAATCTGCCGCGAAGATGGTTAACTGGCTACAGACAAGGGTGTATCTGGTCAGGGCAGCTGACAGTGCTAACTGACCCATTAAAGTATCAAGAGGTCTGCTAGCTCCAAAGCAGCAGCAAATGCTTGGCCAAGCAACATTGCACAAAAATACCTAAGAGCCTGCAGAAAACATCTGTAAAACATAATGAGCTACAGGGAAGTGGATCAATAGTAGTTCATAGTTCAAGATTCTTACCAGCTGTTGCCTGAAGGTCAGAGATTAAGGTAGAAAAAAGCAGAGGGAAGGAAAGTCATCATCATAATGTTACTATTCCCCTTACCCTCCCAAGCTCTCCTCTTAATGTAGCACTTGCATCTCATCTATTTATAACCAAAGCTAATAGCCTTGCCTATTGAGGTTTGCTTTGTGGTTCCTATTGTAACTAAGTACAGAGCTTCAGAAGTTTGCTGAACTTAAGCCATTTTCCATGCCATGTGCCTACATCAGGCTGAGTTTTCTTCTTTTTAGAGCTTCACTAAAATAGGAACCACTGCCAAAAAAACCCTGCAGCCCAATAATAAAACAAAAGGAAAGACGTCTGAAATTGCAAGAATCTAATTAGTTAAATTTTGGTCAATATAACTGAAGGAGTTTATTTCTGTGATGACAGGTAAGTCAGTGGAGTTTCAACCAGGTGGCTTAAGCTTTGTTTCATATCATTGGGGATAGCAGAAGCACAAAACATTCAATGACAGAAACAGGTAGGAATCATACTTTAACAAATCATAAGACAGTGGGTCAGGCATCTTAAACTGAACATCCTGGATTAGATTTTTATTTTTTTTCTTTACAAGTATCTTAATATTTGTGGTCATCATTGTCCATATCTACTGGTAAGGGGAAATAGTATGATCCCAACCATCTCACCAGGTATCTTACTGTGCAGATAATTTCATTGCTTCCTGTGAAATAATCCAGTTGTAACAGTGATAAACAGAGCAGAAACAGGTGGTGTTTGCATAGGAAGTACTTGCTAAATAAGACAGGATCATTCATGAAAATGCAAGGGTAAAAAAATTTGCTCAACTTGTCCACCAAATGAGCTTTGGATCCAAAGGATCCAAATCGTAACTACATAACTAATCACAGCTACAGCCTGCACTAACCCATATAAAGCAAAGCCACCCAATTAAGATTGTAGTCAAGCTCGCCTGCAGTCTTAATCATTCAGGATTTCTGCTCCATGTTCTAGACTTAAAATGAACTTCACTGAAGAGATCCTCAAACCTGTGCTCAAGGTTTAGTAACATAGGTTGATCAGAAACAGAAGCCTTTGCCGTCAGGGTAGGG
The DNA here is from genome assembly GCF_000737465.1 of Haliaeetus leucocephalus. Lineage (NCBI taxonomy): Eukaryota > Metazoa > Chordata > Aves > Accipitriformes > Accipitridae > Haliaeetus > Haliaeetus leucocephalus. The sequence continues at coordinate 1,310,044 of NW_010972586.1, forward strand.
TACATCAAGAAACAAGACAGGTATATACCCCTTTCTGGATTGGAAGCAAGCTCATACACCTTAGCATTCCTGACTGTTGTAAAGAACAGGTGACACTTTGCACAGGTATTTGCAAGAACTCCTGTTTTCTTCTCTTTTCCCACAAAAAGCAAATGAAAATATTTATGACTTTTACTCAAATATCAACACATTGTCCAGTTCTAGCATCTATGGAGCTTTCACATGGCATTCTCCTTCATGCTTCTTTCCCAGGAGTGCCTGTTCAATGACTCACCCTCTATCTTCTTGGACAGCAGGTTCAAAAAAAAAAAAAGGGGATCAAACTTAAGCATGTACACATGCTTCATTTGAACTGGAAAACACAGAATCATAAAATGGTTTGGGTTGGAAGAGACCTTAAAGATCAACTAGTTCCAATCCCCCGACTATGGACAGGGACACCTTCCACTAGAGCAGGTTGCTCAAAGCTCCATCCAACATGGCCTTCAACACTTCCAGGGATGGGGCATCCACAACTTCCCTGGCAACCTGTTCCAGTGCCTCACCACCCTCATGGAAGTAGATACCTAAAAATCCTTCCTATATTAATAATCTAGTTATGAATATTATTTTTCAACAATAGGTTGACAAAATCCATCTTTACCTTCTGATGTATAAAAAAGTCAGGAGAAAGTGAAAACATTTTGATAGGAACAAAACTTTATCTAAGCACATTTTTAACACCGCTAGAGGAAGTCTATTTTGGAGAGGCAGGCAGATCAGCAAAAAAAGGTTTGCTGCTCTGGTTCGAGACTCAGGGTTCCTATCAGCCTTTGTCAACAACTCTCTTACGGTTTCTTCAGAGCCTCTTCTGGCAATAGTTAAAAGAACACCTGCAAGATTTGACCAACTCATAAAAACAAAAAAACTCCTAGTTTATGACAGGTTTGTTTTGTTTTGTTTTAAATCACAGTTAGTCATACTAAGCTAAGCTGACTTTAGCTTTAAAGGAGCAATAACAATCTTCTGCTTGGGTCAAAGAACTGCCATATGGTAACAAAGAACAAAGCTTATTTCACAGTTTCCGAACACATTTATATGCTTATTAAAAAGGAAGCAGAGAAGCTGTAACAACCTGTTCAGGGATTCTTTTATTGAAATTCTTCAAACTGACTTCAAAACTGAATAATATTTTTTGACAGTGGTTTCCTTCAGTGGGAGAAGTCTTTATTTTGAAGACAGCATTTGTCCTAAGGTGCTTTTTTATTAATTTAAGAAAGTTTCTGTAAGAAACTTTGACACAAACTTTGTAGAAACCTTCGCAGCAGATAGCAGAAGACTGTCCTGCCTCACTGTGGTTGATCTCTACCAAAGAGACAGAGATCAAGGAGAAAGAGACCTCAGTCCTTCCCATATACATACAGCAGACACATCCACCAAATACACAACCAAATAGAACCAAGTATAACTGCCTGTTGCATGGCTTAGTTTAGATGGTAGGAAAATGAACTTCATGTTTCCGGGAAGAGTTGTGACCTCTGAAAGCATAAGTGAACCAAAGGGTATTGGTACTCTGAAAAACAGCATCAGTCATGCTTCTCCAGAATCACAAACGCCCTGAGTTTCACTCTAGTCTACTACTGCTGAAAACAGCTCTAGGAATGGTATCAGTAAGATGAAGAACCAACAATTAATACAGCTGCAACAGAGCAAAATATATACCTTAAAAAAAAAATTTAAATAACAAAGAATCATTTAAAGGAGCACAAGAGATAGGCAGGAGTGCTTCAGTTCCAGTATCAGTAAGGCTACAACTGTATGATCTTACAGTCATAAGTTCCATACCTTGATGAAATAACCTAGAGCACCAAAAGTTAATTCCCTGTGACATCAGTAAAATATTTTGCAATCTGATCAAAATTGCATTTGGTAAAAGACAGATAATGCAGAGTATATGAAGCAGTTTTAACACTCGTACAGTCCTGATCCTGGAGCATATGGGCTTAAGGTAGACCAACCATTAGACTTTTCTCTCTCAGACTACATGCCAATCGTCTCAAAAATCAGCACAACTTACACAGAAAGATATGGGAATATAACAAAATTGAACAAGAATCAGTCACCTGGAAGACAGCATATGCACTGAAGTTGGGGTACACCAAATGCTGTAGCGAGGATGTACCACAAATATGGCACAAAGAAGATTCATCATAGTGGATCCACATAAAAAGCTAAAATTTTATGAAAGGAGAGAGAAGAACCAATACACAAAACCAACAGTGCTTAAAGAGAAACTTTTCATTTCATTTCTCTACTTATGACTGCAGTTGAACTGGATTTCCTCAGTAGCCTGATGAAAGATGGGAGGCACAATTCATTTCTTAATAGATTTGTATACAATTGTAGTGAAAAAATGTGGATATTCAAGTTATATTTTTGCGCCTAAAAATGCTGTTAACAAGAAGTACATGAACATTTTTCCATGAGTAGTCACAGAATTAGGTTTCTGAAAACTAATATTTTAAAATAAATTTCAAATTAGAAGTGTTTCAATGTTGAAGATTAACCTAAGCTACTCACCTATATACACGTTGGGGATTAACCACTAAACTGAAAATCTAAAACAACTTCAAGCATTTTGATAACAGATCTTATCTTGGTTTAAATTTAGTTCCTTCAAATTTAATCAGTTCTTTAAAAGTTTAATTTGAAGAGCATATATATAAAGAAGCATATGCATCACATTGGCTGTTTCTTGCTAACATCTAAGCCGTAAGGCAAACAAACTTAAAGTACTAGACCCACTACCTAATAATGAGATATATTAATTGTGGATCAGATTAGTTTCTTAGATATATGGTCCTCTAGAAGCTTGATAAGGGCCAGTTATAATAAGACAAAGTTAAGCCTGAATACCAGTATGCCAAATGGTAACAATAAATCTTAAGGCTAGCCCCATGCTTTGCTTTGGATTGGTATGTAAACTAATCTTTTACTTGCCATGTTCAAAAATCAATCAGAAAGTCTCTCATAAAATAAATTTTGCTCATTTTCCTGCTTATAATCACAACAAGGAATTGCAGAAATTTGAAAGAGACATAGAAAATAATCCTTCATTTCATAACCAATCTCAAGTAACTGAATTCTCCACTCTTCAAAATATAAAGCCAGCCTTCATGCCTAAGGAATTTTTTATTGATATTACAGAATGCTGTATTTTACTTTCAAAAAGCTTCCACTTAAAAGAATAGAAAAAATTCACACTATCTTTTTAATTCACAAAAGCTTAGGGAAATTGATTTGTTTCATCTAACACATTGCTATCTTGACTTCTTGATGGAGAGTTGTCTTGCAACTCAAAACTACTTACATCAAATATCTAACCTTTCAAGCAGTTCCTAAGCACCTTTCAAGACCTATGGCACTTCACTGGGAACTCTTTAAACCTGATCTTTTAATGTAACCTGCTTTTAAAGAATTTCCAAATGGGAAAACAGAAAGAGAATGGATAAGAGGAAGGAGACTAGCTAGCAAGTGATAAAAAAAACTAATGAACAGATTAGTACGGTCTTTATGAGTTCATAACCAGTTTGCAGTTCATGCAGAGAAGGAAACACTTCAGTGTTGTACAACTGACATTTTTGGAACTGAGGCAAACATAAAAAAAAGACACAGGAAGTTGCTGAATGAATTGCTGGAAGTACAAGTTACTCTCATTAATAAGGCTACACAAACTAGAAAGGTGGACTGCCACACTACAGCTTTTTTATCTTATTAAAAATAGAGATAAGCAGAAGAAGGGATGTGAACTGTTTCTAGACGTCTTCCCTTTACAACTCAATTTACTAATAGTATTAGAACTTTAAACATGAACAGATGCTACAAAGTAAAATTAGACATGATTAAGCACATTGGTGTATCTCTAACATGGGCGTAGAGAGTCTGGGATAACTTAATACAAAACCCAGAATGATTACTATTAGTGAAAAGACCATTTAGGACCTGAATGTTTCCCACTTGAACATCATTATTAAGAGCATAAAAATATATACTAACATACAAATACACACATACCAACATTCAGCTCACTTGAATTTAATATGTCACAGTGAAGAATCACTAACACATTTTAAGTCTTCTACAAAAGGATCTCAGAGATGACTTCAGCAGTAGTATTACAGATGACTAATAGCAGTGACGTAAAAAACATGCCATTGTCACTTTAAAATAAAATTATCTGCCAGATTTTCATATCTTGCAGAAGAATGGATAATTCAGCATAAAACTGATCTCAAAGATGAGCAATGACTTGCTAATGTCACAGAAAAAATAAATGTTATGTTTCATACCTCAGACTCGACTCTCCCTTGAGCAATTATCTGTAGCACTTTTAGAACTTGTCTCCTTGGGAGCAATTAGGAATCCAGCTAACCTATCTAGCTAATCATCCAACTTAACAGCATGATTCAGTTAGTATCACTACAACAAAGGGTATTTGACAACAGTCAAGGGCTCAAACTTCAAAACAAAACTGAAGATGTTATGTAGTTTTACAAGTGCTTTTAATGAGGAAGCATGACCACTCCACATTAAAAAGCAACCCAATTAAGCTGGCTTGAAAATACCCTTCTGTACAACACTTGATCTTCAAAGACACAGACCAAATGGCTGCAGTTTTCCACACTGCTCTTTTTACAAGGCAACTGTTTAGTTCCAACTGATCTAAGTGATCTGAACTCAGAATGCCTATATCCTTTGGAAAAAAAAAAAAAAAAAAAAAAAAAGAAAAAAAATTATATTAACAGAAAGGAGTACTACTGGTATCTCCTAGAAAATGTTCTCCCTGGCACCAAAGGGTATGTAATGCATATTACAATGGAATGAAGTCTCTTGCAGTTGTTACATTTTACCTGAGAAAGAATTAAAAGTTTCTTAAGTGCTGCGATAGCCAAGAGAGTGATACTATATACAATTTGAAAGTTCTACTAACTGGAATTTAACAAGTTAAATATGTATTTTTCTAACCTAAAAAATAAAAATCAAAAAATAAGAAACATAATGATTTGAGGAGATACAATTTCAAATCCAACTTTGATTCCACACTACCATACTGTTCTTAAAAGGTAAATGACTACTTTTAAAACTGATGTTATTGAGAGAATTTTTGCAATTCAAGTTAAATATACAGGTAAAGTTTTCAAAATATTTGTTATTGAGAAGCATAGAACAATTTTTAAACTTCTGATACACAGTGATAATTATCATCTACTAGTTTTTCTTACATGACACAACAGTAGTTTCTAAAGCAGCAAAACTTAGAGAATGTTAAGTTTGAACTGAGTTTGAGTTGCAAAGTATTTAAAGAAGATACAGAATTATCACACTGGTGATACTACAGCACTGTTTTCTCTACCCTGGACTTCTCATTCTTTCTTCAGGCATTGACAATTTTTTTCCAAAACAAAACTTCAAAAGAAATATATGTAACTTAGATCGTCAGAATCAAAAATGCAGCAAACAAAAAAAATATTTTTCCCCCCAGATAACACTTTACAAAGCTAAATTATTTTCATTTTAGACTGAAAACTCGAAACCTCATACAGACTTTGCAGCTGGCATTTTGAATCCTTCTGTATTAAATGTAGATTTTTTACCTTTTTTCCCAATGATCTTGCCACTAAATATATCCACTGAAAAGTGAAAGCTGAAAAGTAAAATTAAGAGCAAACCAGGAAAAAAGCTCCTTGAAGATGAAATTAATAATAAAGGAAAACTTGTTGGGTTCTACTCATCTTTCTACTGATAAGTGTGAAGTACTGCCCTGGGAAACACTCTTTTAGTCAACTATTGTTTGAACAAAAGTAGTAAAGTTTAAACAAAAATCACTAGTTAACACTTTCATTTGAAGTTTGCTTAAGGAACATAAACCATGACTTGAACAACACTGAATTCAGTCAATATTGCTTTAGTTGCTAATACAACTAAATAACACATCGAATGCCTAAACTTTAGTTGTTTGCACTGATGTTAAGTGTATATTCCCTCAAAAAGAGAGACAGTTTCATTGTTTTAGGATTTCACTAAGAAACATATAGCAGAAATTCCACATAGAAGAAGATCCATAGTTTTCTGCAACTGTTTTAATTTCAGTTTGGCAACTGTGAAGTAGGGATTAATAGGAACATTCTGAACATTACTGGAAAGTGAACTTAATGTGAAAACAGGAATCATGTGAGGCACTACAGGAAACTAGTATTATGTAATGCAAAATGATCATGCAAAGCAGAATATACCTGTACTGAGCCACCATGTCTGTCAGCTGCTAGGTGAGCCCTCAAATGATGTGGATTGGCTTGCTGTGAGTCCCAAGCTGCCCTATGGTCTGTTGACTATCATTTTTGAATGCATTAGGAATATATGCAAAGAAAGGAAAAATTCAAAAAATGAACAATTCATTCTTTAATTATTACATATTATTTTTTAAAAGCACAGAAGCACTACATACTCAATTCCTATATAGGTTCTACATGAACATTATCTGCATACTTACATATGCCTACACGTACGTTTTCATAGAGAAGTAAAGTAGCTAAAACTCAAAATTCCTAGTAAGAAACAAAGTCCACCAACACAACCCTGTAACTTAGCTTAGGTAAATGGACACAGATCTAAATTCCTAAAGTTTTTACCACCTTGGTAATTATCCTGGTTTAAAAAACAAAAGTGAAAATGCTATACATACATGTTAGAACCCAACTAGACGATATAGCATATGGGGAAGAGACAGTGGTTAAAAAAAGAGAACTAAAAAAAATTTAAAGAAGTATCAGCAGAGAGAAAATTCACTACTGATATAAGCTATGTTATATCATAGCATAAAACAAGCAACCTTTTAGGACATTTCAGGGTCTACAGATGTAGTAATGCATTAACAAGGATAAACTTAAATCGAAGAAAAAACAAAGAAAACCTGGAATGTATTTTATTTTGGAGTTCTAATAAAAGCAACAACATAGCACAGATCATTAGACAAAAGACGAAGTAATGCTGATAATCTTATATGAGCTGTTTACCTGATTTTTGGATTGTTGCATTTTATCTCTGTGCTGATATGCTTCTCTGTTTGAAGACAATGCAGGGTCTGAATGTATTGAACCCACTGGAGTAGGCTACAAATACAAATAATATGTAGCAACTAGTAAAAAAAATAAATTTCTAAGTCTTGCCAGGAGTTATTGGTCTGTAGTAGAAATTAATCTTTAAATCTGACAGTTTCCCATAACCCAAAATCATCAAATTAAAGCAAAAGCTTCACTAGATATTTATTGATATCAAAGAGAAAAAAAGGCAAACCGAGACTTACACAATTTAATGAAGTAGCAATTCTAAGTATTATGAGACACTAATTTTCTGAAAGACTTCAGGCTGATACTTTCTGCAGTTAGCAGTTAGGACATTCTGATGAAAGCCTGAAGAAAGGCTTAAAGTAATTTTTAATGCTAAATGCTGAAAAAAGATTTAGCAATAAAATACTACAATTCTTTCAGAGAGTGACATATAGAACTTAAGGGTAAAATGTATAATCTGATATTGTCCAACACACACTATCCCTTCCCTACTTATTAAAAAGAAGCAATGAAAAATTTGAGATGCTGAAAATTTCATCTTCTACCCTTTCTTTAAAGAACATAAACACAGTATTTTCTGTAACTTTAGATGCACTGTGATGGAAACTGATATTCTGCATCATATTTCATTAGAATAATGCATATAGACAGTTTCTTCATAACAAACTGTTAAATATCTGGAGTATAACTCAGATGCAGGGAAGTGATTGCTCTACATTTTAAAAATACTGGGAGTAAGAAAGTCCCCAAAGCAAGAAAATACATGCAATAATGACGATCACCTGCAAAGTTTTAAACACCTTCTTAAACTCAAAACCCAGTCTGTATTCTTACAACCTTGTTTTGGATTGAACAGAGATTTACTTTAATATTAAGAGTACATGTTTGGAAAGAGACTCAGTATGAAATATCTCAAGCCAAAAGGTAATGTTTGAAAATGCATCTGAAAATTGGTTTGTCATAGCAGCTGTTCACAACAAATAGCAGCCATAAGATGCTCATGTTAGTTCTCAAACTAACAGTGGCTCAAAACCGATCACACAAAAAACCCCAGTATATTACTAATAACTTAATTGTACTCACCAACTGTTTGCCAATCCAGTCATATTCATAATCAAACATATAGCCTTTCCGATCAAGTAAGTCTGTGAAAAGCTTTCTTAAGTAGTCATAGTCCGGCTTTTCAAAAAAATCTAGGCTTCTTACATAATGTAGGTATGTAGCCATTTCCTCTATATAAATAAGAAATATACATAATTGCCTACTTGTTTTATTGGCACTCAAAAACCAGTACTTATTACATATTAAAGCATTCTACCTCTTCACCATAAAACCTGAGCAGTTGTTCACAGTGAATCTGTAAATTACCAGGAAGTTACTTAACAGTAATAATATCCTTCAAGATATACTGCTATATTCTAAACATATCCTACCACGTCACCCCCCATTAATTTTCCCTTTACATTACCTATCGAGATCTTCCATCCAACCTTCGAATCCTGATGCAGTGTGCCAAAAAAGTGGGGAGATAAATGCCTCTACTTCTCAATTTTTATTTTTGTTTTTTTCAATTAATTGTACAAAGACAAGCCTAAGGAAAGGTAAAGAAGGGGGTATTATGAATGTATAAGGCGGAATATGTCTCAAAGAACACCTGTTACTGGAACGTAACCTTCCTTCCTTTAAGAGAAGATCCACATGTATGTTCTAAAGCGGGCAACTCCAATTGTCCTGACAAAAAACACTTGCTGTAGGGTCTGTTGAGCTGCAACTGTAGTATGGCTATGGAAGTGCAACAGCACTGAATGTTTCAGGCATCATGTTACATAAAGGTATTGAGCAGAACTGCTACATATCCTGAACAGAAACACTGCACAGAAGTACTAAGGTTACCTGGGCTCTTGTAGAATAACTTCTGACCAGTGTCAGTTTAATATCGCTGTTTAAATACCTGATCGCTGTCAACAAACAAATGGAGATTCGTTTGGGAAGGCATTACATGGAAATTATAAGATTCTCCCAGTAGTGGAGACAACCAGGGAGATTTCTGAAAGGGCTTGGACCTGTAAAGATACAAGGAAAGAGCCTTCCTAGTCATTAAAGGGTATGACGTACAGACTGAGCACTAGCGGCCAGAAGCTTCTAGTTAAGACAAGAGTTCCAGCACAAATCTCTTGGCAAGTGAGTAGAGCATACAGAAGTCCCATTCCTGATAATGAGTTTAAGCCATGAAAAGCTTCTGACACAATAACTGTAAGGAACAAGCACCCTTAAGGACAGAAGACTACAAGAACCCAAGGGCTGAAAGGGAGGACCCATGAACACCTGAAGCACAAGCTCCAAATCCCACTGAGAAACTCCTCAGACATGTGACTACATTTGAAGTAACTCCATCAGGAATCAAGTCAAATTAGGGACATGTGGAAATACAACAGTCTGAGAAAACAGCAGATGGTGAGACAAGACAAATGTTAACAAGCTTTCACAAAAGACGAAGTCCTACAAGTCCTTCCACTCCAGCAGGTATTATAAGAAAGAACTAAAGTACTGGAAGACTGAAGAGAGCAGCAACCTAACCATACTGAAATTTTGGTTCATTCAGACTGCATCCATCCACATCTTCCTGTTACAGAAAGAAGAAAAAAAAAAAAAATCACACTGCAGTAGTTTGGAATAGAATACCGCAACAACTTCTTACAATCTGATGTGGACCAGGTGAAGCACTTGACCTGAGTCCTGCGACATTATTTCCAGGTAGACAGAGCTCTTGAAATCTAACTTGTTTAGGAAACTTTGTAGCTCATGAAAGAGTGGGAAACCACCCACTGGAAAGCCGTTACGAGAAAAGCAATGACTCCTCACTCTCATGCCAAAAAGGCTGTTCACGTGGTCCCAAAGTACAAGAGAAGGCACCTCTCTATGACCAGAAAGTCAGAGGACAAATAATGTTAAAAGTAGATGCCACCAGCACTCACTGATCCTCTGAAGAGGTACATATGTCATAAGCAGGACAACAGTATCGCTGCACACTCACCCTGACCCACACATCTCATTCCACTAAGTCTGGCGAAGCTGACATATTATGGTACAAACAAGGTCCTGTAAGAAGACCATCTTCTGACAGAGGATGGCTGAGAACTGCAGAGGCAGTGCTAAGACTGAGCTATGCTAAGTTAAACTCTTTCAAAGGTAGTGGGGTAGAAAGAGTGAGAAGTGAAGGTTTGAGACCAGCTTGATAATAAAAAGTCATGAAGTAGCATCAGGGTGGTGCTGTCACAAATGCACAACAGGACAATGGTGCTGAAACATCCTAAATTACTCGGTTCAGGCAAAAATAGAGTATTAAGCGCTATGTTTTAGGCACAAGTAGATGGAACAGTGGATAGGAAGAATTCCTTGGCACCTAAGGTCCAGCTCAGCAGATGAGCAAGAGTCGTCAGCAATACCAGCTGAGGAGATCAGTATTTGAAGAAGGTGAAGAGAAATGTCAACACATTGTGAGGGACCTCTTTAACAGTATTTTCCCAATGTAAACCAGAAACCAAAGCACGCAAGACATGTCTTTAGAGGTACGAAGGCTGGAACTCAGCCATTTAATGCAGCTTAATCTGTTACAACTGGCTGACTCCAAAAATCAAATACCACCCTTGTCATGCATTTGAAACACAAACTCCAGAGTTTAAATCCTTGTGCATATTTTATAAAAGGCTTGAAACAGCAGTAGTGTTGCACACTCAAAGACAGTACAATTCCACAGAACGGGATGAAAAAGATAAGTGTGACAAAGACCAAAGTATCTTTCACTGATACTACAGTGTTCTTGCCTCATGGAACATCAGTCAGCTAGCTCAGTCTGCAGGCTGACTAAAAAGAATTAAAATGACGGTGGATGTACTTCTCATTCCATTCTATGTCTCAAGTGACACGAAGGACAGGAAAAGGTATAAATCCCTGGATATGCAAAAAATTCCACATACAAGACTACATTTACTATGAAAATGTACATATGTACTATCAAAGAAGTTTATCTTTTGTGCCCTCCAAGGTCAAGTATCTCTTCCCTATTCCATTTTTCAGATCCAATCCTGTCAGCAAGCATGTACTTGATTAGATTTGGTGGAAACAGTCCACTAGAAATACGGAGCTACTCATGCATAATTATTTCCAGGAATTGCACCATATACATCTTAAATTAGATATTTAAAGGATTTTAGCAACTACACATAAAAATCAACATGCAAGACATGCATGCATTACTGGATGCAGATGATTTATATTCCAGAACAGGTTTTTTTCCCCCACATATAAACTTTTGTCAATTTACCAAACATATGTTCAGCCACTTGCTCCAAGTTCTGTAACAAAAGTGAATTTCACTTGATTTTACTATGTTTTTTAATACACAGAAAAAAGTGAAATGAAAAACTTATGAAAAATTGATAATAGAGTAATTTTTACCACAGGGTTGGAAAGAACTTCAAAAGGCCATCTAGTATACCACCCTGTCCCATACCAAATCACTTACAGCCTTTCTGTCTGGTTTGTTTTCACAGAACTCCAGTGAAAGAAGCTCCATAGTCTCCTTGGCAATGGTGATCCCTTCATGCTCTTCACTATATTTGAAACACGGGAGTTCAAGTCTAAACTTAACCGTTTTGGATTACATCCATTACTTTGTCCTAGCTGCTGTGGGTATAGCAAACTGATTCCTTTCACGTTTGTAGCAGCCAAAAGGTACATGAGAACTTCTTTCCCTCACAATCTTGACTAAACCAATCTTCATTCCTTCAGTCTTTGGTGATCGGTCTAGCAAATACGGCACATAAGCACTCACACTTCTTTGTAAGATACCCTTACAATGGGATACATTTTCTTGAAGTACAGTCCCCAAAATTGATCATATTGCTTCAGCTGAGGCTTTACAGAATCAAGTAGAGTAGAAATGGCAAATCATTCAGGCTATCCTGTTTATATAATCCAATTTAGTATGGGGGGGGGTGTTTGTTTGTTTTTAAAGATGTAGCACCATGACACTGTTCACTTGCATTTACTTTGTGACTGACTGACTTTGAGTCATTACCTAAGGAACTTTTCCATACCCAATAATTCTTAATTTGGATTTGATCCTATCTTCATAGACTGCCTTGAATATGTTTTATTGAACTGTACCTTATATTTTTAAGACTGTATTTGTGTCAGGATGCTTTCCTTCTAACCCCACTGTCCAGCTTACTAACTTCAAACTTACCATTTGCAAGTTTAATATACATTCTCGATTATACAAGGCACTCAAAAATACTGAGCAGATCCAGTAGAGATCGCTGTGGAATACCTGAAATGTTTCAAATGTGGCAACAACGTACTTAACTACTTCAAATTGTTTTACACTTTTCTTCCCATAGAAGATTCCTCTTAATTATACTTTTAAGATGACTTGTGAAGATATTTAAAAAGAAGGTCGAAAGCGTAAGTACTAAGATTTCATGACATAAAACATCTGCCTCCTGTCCACAAGGCCTGCTGTGGACAGGACTTCCTTTCATAAGAGGAAATCAAATCAGTTTGTCATGAGCTATTCTCAGCAAATCCACTGGTACTGTGATTACTTTGCAAGGTGTTTATTTTTATTTTGGCAAAATCGTGTCCATGTCATGGTGGTGCGTCCCCTGTCCCAAGCTGATTAGTCCAACTTTTTAAAGTGTCATATTTGCTACTCTCCAATTTTCCAATACCTCATTGATTCTCTGTGCACTTAAGGAGAAAAAGAAGTCACACCTGAAACTAATTGCAAGTTATGTTTAATATTATTTCAAGCTGTTCCTAATGCAGCTTGTTTTAAAAAGTGATAGGATATCAGATTTGAGCTGAAAAGGCTCGCAAAACTTTATGTGTGAAGACACATGTGTAGACTAGTTGATAACTGTAAGAATATGTATCAATTTTTTTTAATGTTTCCTTTAGAAGAATCTATCTTTGAGGAACACCAGCATTAGCTTACTGCTCTTTCAAAGGATAATTCTTGCATCTATTACCATAGTACATAATACACATATTTGGAAGCATTATTTTATTATTGTTTAAACCAGATATTAAACAACTATCAATGACAGTTTCGTTTTCTAACTCAATACATAACATTTTTATTAACAGTAGACATCACCTGGGAAGTTTTCACACAGCACTTCTATGGGGGTTGCTCGTTTTGTGTCTCCAATTTTCTGGTAACGTTCTTTTAATGTATCAGCCTATGACACAAAAACAAAACAAGCTTCTTAAGTTATACAGTTTGCAGACAAACTTTGAAAAAGAAAAAGATCATGGCAAGAAAAGCTGATGATCTGAAAATAGGATAAAGATACGAAAAATCACTACCTTTAAACCTTGCCACGGAAGGCCTCCTCTTAGAAAATACATAAACATGTGACCTAAAGCTTCCAAATCATCTCTTCTACTTTGCTCTGAAACAAAATTCAAATATTATTAGAACATTTAATCTGCATAGTTTTACATTATATTTAAAAGATTAGCTTCCAAATTATGGAAAAATAATTCTAAGGTATAAAGTACTTGAAATCAAAGTGATCATGAAAAGCAGATGCAGACTGTAGGTATATTCATCTCAACAGTACTTTAAACAAATTATCTTGCTCTAAGAAATTGTTCTTATTTGAAAATGTATTTTGACCCTTTACATATATAATTGCATTTTAATTCTGATTTTTTTTGATCCATTAGTTGTGAACTTGAAAAAATTTAAGAAAGCTTTAATTTAACTCATTTTTCCTCTATAAATCATGGAAAAGTTGATATGTTTCTCAGGAACCCCTTATGGAATTTCTGAGTAAGCCAAAGATGGACTGAAAGAGGCTCAAAAGTCTTATTATTTGATCAGAAAGCAGCATGGAGAGGCATGTACATACAGCCTGCTCTCAAGTCCAGCTGACTTAAAAGCTAAGTTAGAGAAGACAATGTCTGGCATTGCTACAATTTTTCATCTGTAGTAGAGCAGTGGCAGTCCTTCAAAAAGTTTACAGAAGGTTAAAGAAAAAGGAAAGTAACAAGGAAAATGCAGTGCATTCAAAGTTCACAGTTTTCAAAGTACATTCCATATTATTTTCAAATAAAATCCATTATTCTTAGGAAAGCTGAATTTAATAGAGAACAGTAAAAGTCTTTAAATGACTAGTAGAAAACAGATTTTTACATTTTCACCTGTCTTCATTCTGTACTGCTGTTGAAACAACTGTTACAGAGTGTATTATGATTTGTAGTAACAGGTAGTATCTACCTCTGACTTCCTCCCTGACAGAAGGCAGAAAACTAAAATATTAAGGTTGTTTCTACTCAGTATTTTCACAAAGACAAAAACACTATGCCTTGACAGCAAGAGAAATGGAGCAGAAAAATAAATGAAAAAATGTTTTGTTAGATTTTGAACACAGGAAAGTTAATAAAGCCAACATGGCTTCGATCGGATCAACACAAAATATTGCCACAAATACACTGCATCTGAAAAACAATTCTTAATCTTCATATAAAAAGAGCAATTTACTTATTACTCTGTTTTCTACCCCTATCTTCTCATGTGAACAGTGAGTAAACACATACTAGCAAATGAACAAGAAAAAAAACAAAAAAAAGTACGGTAATTCAGAGCATAGACTACATCTAGCCCCTTACTTCATCAGACCACACATCTGCCCGCCATGAGGCTCTTTCACAGTTATTTCTCCTTCACACGTTTCCATGTTTCCAATTGCCTTGCCAATACTCTTCTTGTTTGTGTCCACTCCTCCACTCTTATTGTCCACTGCTGCCACTTTTCTCACTGAGCGCCCTCCAGACAATCTGGTCTTATTTGAATTTCTCTGCCAACCCTGCAACATCCCATTCACTGACTGACCATATGCTATCCTGATGCCAACCACACAGGTTAAGAAGAAAGCAGGAATAAGCAGTAGAGTTCTGTGCCTGACAGGTTTCAGTACATGAAAGAAATGTTGACTCCAGTTGCCTGCAGAAATCCTGTACTCTTATGAGATAGGGTTGACACAGAGATCATGAGTACTTCAGAAGCACTGCTCATGACAAACATTTTGTGCATTGCAGTGTGTGGTTTATGTAAGAAAGATCAGTGGTAAGATAGTGCCAAAACATACACGTATGTCACAAGTGCACAACAGATGGCCCATCTATGGGCAACACTAAGGTACAGCCCACAAAAATGTACTGGAAAGTTCTATTTGGTCTTTGCTAAAGGGACAATAATTCCTCTTTTGCATTAACTTCTATAGCTTATGCTGATGAAAAATTAACCTCTTCTCCTTTCAAAAAATTAAAAAAAACTTACTGAGGCAATTGCTCCTTCACTGAGAGTCCTTTGTATGAAAGGAGAAACTTTCAATCTTTACCCTGAAATTCTTTCTAATTAAGAGGATTTTTTTTTTTTTTAATAGCTTTGGACCATTTGGAGATATTTCTGTAGGATAGAATCTGCTATGGGAAAGGATTTTTTTATTTGTTTTCATTTTGGGGGAAGAAGATTTTTATTTAGAATCCATCTGAGTTCTTCACTGATCGCTTTGGAGTAATTAAAAAATAGTAGTCAAATATCCTTTCCTATGGATGGAATTCTTCAAGATAAGCCTGAGAAACAGGAAACCCAAATATTATATTGCTATTGTTGGAAGAAGGACCTCTGAAAACTGGAAAAAAACTAGCAGTGGACCAGCTGAAACACAAAAGGATTTCAAGCATCGTCTGGAGGAAGGGCTGCTGATGTACGCTGATCCTAATGCATCACAATTTAATGAGATTGAGAGGATCTGTTGCCTAAAAGGTCATACGATCCTAAGATGACAAACACACAATAAAGCTTCAGGGCACACAGTTTTCTCTCTCTCGAGGTTACCTGAAGCTACCTAAATTAGTAAGAAACTAATACTTGATATTTAGTTCACAAGATATAAACAAATTAATCATCTCAATTCAAACAGGTTGATTTTAATAAGAACTAGAATCTCATTCAGCAGGCTATCTCCAGAAATTATCTTTTTTTAGCATACATGGTAAAGTAACCATAACACAGGTCGAAAAACAGACATTCAGTCTTCAGTAAGCATCCATTATAAACACTGCATTCCCCTCCAAAGTTTTACTGCTTGCTATAGGAATGCTGAAACAGTACAAACATACTATCCATTTAGATCAGAAAACACAGTATTAGCTACCAGGACAATTTCACAGTTTGATACACAGATTCATTACTGTAATCACAAAGTAGATGGAAAGTGACAATCCTGAACTGTCAGTCTATAAGGTTTAGCAAAAAAAACCAATTTGAAAGTTATCACCCAGAGTTTGTAGTCTTACTAAAAATGATATGATTCTGTACGATAATATAATTTGAGGCGAAAAAATAGCATCCCTTCCTGAACAAAATCATGAATCCTGAAGTTAATGATTCTGGTTCAGAAAAGTGAAGTTGTATGCCAATTTTATCATAAGTACACATTGTATGCCATACTGTTGTGTTAAGAATAATGTAGACTTTATGGAAAAAAAATACTATTTTCTGTTATACCTTTAATTAAGGAAGCAAAGATTTATTTAGCTCAGCTTGTATTAGAAGCTTTTTTTTCATATAATGATGGATTTGTAAGGTTAGTTTACACAGAAAAAAGTATTTATCTAAGGCAGCTACAATCCTGCCCCTGAGGTACAGTAATAATTCAGTAGGTACGAGAAGGAGACTAGTAAGCTTCCCATGGGAGTCCTAGGTCTGGAAAAGGAATTCATCCGCACTGCTGCCTCAGTGACAAGTAAAAGTTGCTGGGACTCCTGGAGGGTAATCAGCACAAAGCACAGCACCTAAATACAGAATATCAGAATTTCCCAGTCAGAATCTACATTCTCTGGCATCCCCCTCTCTCCCTTCCTGAAAATGAAGGGGACTGGAAAAGAAGCATGGAGTAATTTTATCCCCAAAAGAAATTTCCTTATAGAAGCAAGGGCACCAGCTACATGCTGATAAGGGCTGCAGAATATTTCTATTTCCTTCAAACAGCTATTTGAATAATGCCACATTGTTTTTCACATAGACAAAATATCTTCTATTCCATATACAAACTCCCAGCTTGGCACAAAACTACCAGAAACTCTTGACCAAATGTCTGTTTCTGGAACAAAAGGTTCTTGAAATAACTGGCTACATGAGGTTCAGTAGCTATACATCACCTTCTATATACACCTCAAAAGAGTGGGCCTTGAAAATCTTGTGCAAGTTTCAAGTAAACATATGCAAACATTTAAAGTCTTTCTATTGACTATGCACTTGTTATGACAGTTTTAAACACTATGGATCCTAAAATATACTTTTGATCAAAGGACAACATACTTTCTTATTCGTACGTACTAACGTAGAACCAGTTACAGTTCAACAAATGCATACTTGAAATCAACCTGTAAGAGAATTAAACCTGACAGACTCTCTCTTCTCTAAAAAATGTGTTTTCAGCTGAGTCAGCTGAAACTTTGGATAGTCAAGAAGCAGTAATACATGCATTAGTTTTGCTATTAGACCATTCAAGTTGCTGGTAAAATTACCTACAGATTAAAAATATTGCCCTAAAAAATTATCTTACTACCAGTATTTTCAGTGCTGAATATATCCTATATGCCACTGTCTCTGCAACCAAAGGAACAACAGAGCTTGAAGAACTTTAGTGTTCTGTACATCCCACCACACAAATGAAATAAAACACTACATTTTTAGAGGGGAATCACAGAACACACAGAAAAAAACAAACGCTGCATAAAGGAGAGGCTATGAAACTAAGAGCCCCATTTATACTGTTCAGTGTTTGTTAGACCTAAGAGATAATGACAAATAATTCTGTCACCCAAGAAATGCCTGCAAAATAATCAAGTCAAGAAAAACCACTGCTCTGAGTTTGAACTGAAGCAGGAGTTATTACATGAGGTTGTGCTCCTTTGCATGGTTTAGCAACATCACTGTAAAGATTTCAGAAATTCATTCTAAGCCTTTTCCATCTACATTTAAGAATTATCTATATATTTGAGAATCTCCTGTGAGAAGGAGACCTACTACATTGAAGTGAGACAAGCTACTGAAAAGAGTATTAGCTTTGCCACAGCTACCTTGGCCAGAGGAGGCAGTATATACCTATCCACTCTTCCTCATGGCTTTGCATCAGGCTGAGGGGTACAGAACTACCCATGATACACAAGCTGAATTTGGCAGAACTTTCATACACATTAAACAGGCTACCATTAGACAAAAATAACCTGTCCAACCAGAGATCAAAATTCTACCTAAGGAATGGAAAAGTCTCCCTTGAAAAAGGAAGTGTCATTTACTATATTCCTGTGTTAATATCAGACACGTAATCTCCTCAAAATTCAGTTATGTTCTTCAAGTTTCAAGTAATTACCAGTTTTACCTTTTGGTTTGTTTTCTTAAATGATATTGGGGGTTGGGGGTTGTCTCTTATTTAAGAAGGACTGAAAAAGCTTATTTGATTTAAATTTGGTTGTATCACCTTAAGCTGACACCAACTTGGTATACCATGCCTGAAAAATAAAGCAGATGCTTCCCTTGCTTGAGGAACTTGCATTCTAAGAGATATGTTTAGTAAGTTCAAACCCTGCTATCAAGTTTTTAAATTGTCCTCGGGGTTAAATATTCATGATACCATCAGGAAATACTAGTATTTATACTATTATTCTTTAAATGAAAAATCATTTAATCTAATCTTAAAGCTCTTTGGCTCTAGTATAGCTTAACAACAATGCAGTTTCAGTCTTTACTTCGTGAAGAATAATAAACCTAGCAAACTTGACAAGATTACAATAGTTCAGTTACTTTTTACACATCCTCTTACTACGTGAATACATACAGAATTAAGGCCAACTTCATATACAATGCATTTTTGTATGGGTAAGTGGGGTGGGAGGTCTTTCATTGTATTTAAATCACCTGGAATATGCTATTATACTGTTTTAATTAAGAGACTGCTTCTTATCAAGAATTTCAAAA
Source organism: Haliaeetus leucocephalus (assembly GCF_000737465.1). Classification (NCBI taxonomy): domain Eukaryota; kingdom Metazoa; phylum Chordata; class Aves; order Accipitriformes; family Accipitridae; genus Haliaeetus; species Haliaeetus leucocephalus. The sequence goes on from NW_010972586.1 coordinate 1,329,208, forward strand.
CCCACTGACATCAATGATGACAAGACTTGGAGTCATGACAAATTTGTCATCATTGTGGTCATAACTAGAAAATATCATAGCACTAGTAGATACTGCTGGATTGTCCTTCCATTTTCAAACACTAAAGGAATTGCTCAAATACAGCTGGATACTGTGTTTATTTCTAAAACGTGGGGGAAAGGCCAAAATGTGTTCTAGTAGGCCCGTTCTAAGATATGATTTCAATACCATTGTGGAAATAAATTTAACTGAAAAAGGAAAAGGATTCCTATTTTGATACAACTGTAAAACAATAACATATCAGTTTAAGCTCATAACCATTACCGCTAATAAATATTTTAAAAGTTAATAAATAAATCGTTTATCCATCTGACAAACTTCCAACTGTAACTACTAAACCAGTAACAACTTAATGTGGTAAGAAAGTAGCGAAAGTTTTCTGCTCTGTGTGTACTAAAGGAACATGTATTACTGGCACAGGTTGCCCACAGGAGTTGTGGAGTCTCCCTCCTTGGAGATATTCAAAAGCTGTCTGGACACAGTCCTGGACAACAGCTCTAGGTGGCCCTGCTTGAGCAAGGAGGTTGAACAAGACAACCTCCAGAGGTCCCTGCCAACCTCAACCATTCTACAATTAGCAGTCCACTACTGGAATCTTTCTTTACTTGCCAAGGGTCACCAGCCATTTCTGTAATGAGGAAAGGAACCACAGTGGCCATGATGCTATGGCAAATCGGGATGCTGATACTTAAACTGTCCACTGCTGAAATACATAACCAGTATCTTCTAATTTTGAGATGTTTTCCAAGATTCAAACCAGCAGTTGAAGATGCACAAAGTAGAATGAGGGTAATATCCTGATGGTCTAAAGTATCAGTTGAAATAAGGAGAGCTTCCTTCCCCTCATTTCCCCCATCCACATGAAAACATGTGGGTAGGCAGTTGAAAGCAAAGACAACTGTCAACTCTGAAGTAGTCAATATCGACCTTTGGAGACTATTAGTCACTGACTGCAGAAGATGAACATCAGATGGCTGACACTGACTTTGGCCTTCTACTTACACCCTGAAATTTACAGCCCTGTGGTAGGCATAACTGAACACTTTGTGAATCAACTCCTGAAACATGCCAGGATTTTAGTGCATTAGTTTTTAGATTTCAATAAACTGAAAGGTTTGTTAGCTTTAATATGTAATGCTGAAACCTGTAGTTGTTTGTAATTTTCTTCATTATCCGTTTGGTCTTCCTTTCCATGACAACTACTACGAATCATCACTCTTTCCTTCTACAACTAAGCACCACGTTCAGTGGCCCACCTTTTAATCTGCTGTCACACTGCAAGCTGTATGTTTTAATCTGGAACCTGCAGTAAACTGCTACACAATTCCTTGTAAAATTTACTTTCATCAATTTATTGAACACCTTGAAATTCTTAAATTTTTATCACTGTATTCTACTTAGAATAAACTATTTAGAATGAATACTAATAAACAATCTTTAAAGATACAGACTGCAAATACACTAATTTGCATTTTTAACTCTGTAGGTTGCTTTGCAGACACGAACTATGCAAAAGTGCACATTAGTGTATCTTACAAAAGAATCACTACTCATACTATTTTATAAATATTATTTTTGTTTTTAAAAAAAAATCTTGCTCATCAGTGAAAGGCTGAGTAGAAAACTACATGAAAACACTGACATACTTCAGGTATTGAAAAAGTTCTGGAGAAGGACAAAATGTGTTGGAATCTAAATATGGAAACCAGGCCTATTTAAGTACTTAAGCTGCAGTTCAAAACTTAGGCCCTTCTACTCCTCAGTTCTTTTGTCCATGTCAATCTTGTTCACAAATTGCTTATTTGAAGGAAGGATGTTTCCAGAATTTGTTTATATTATCAGAAATGGAAGTCTGCAAGAACAATAATAAAAAAAAAAAAATTCCCTCAAGTTACCAAGACTCACCTTGCCAGCAAGAGGAAGACATTTCTCACCTGTTTCATTTCATCTATTCAACTACAACATGACAGTTAAACTTTTTTATGTTAATTAGCTTCTTTATGCATGAAAGCTTTAGTTTTAAAAAGAGAAAAGTAAACTGGGTAACTGTTTCACAGCTGCTCCGTTACATAAAAATCCACTGAATAAGCTTAGCCAAGCAAGCTGTATTCCAGGATGTTTACAGAGCCCAGAGTCTCAATTACTTTTCACAAGACTTGGTTATATTCTAGATATTAAATGTGTTTCTTTGACAACCAATATTGTTGAAAGTTGTGCATTCGTGATGTATAAGTACAAAGAATTACACCAGTGCTTCATATACTTGGCAGAAAGTATCTCAAATACCTGTTACTTACTTTAATTAATTCTATACTTTCTACAGAAGCCATTCCAAAAAACTGAAAAGATGGGCACAAGAGCCCAACCTCCTACCTTTAAAAAGGGAAACAACTACTACTTTGTCTTATTTTCAGAACTAAAAGCATGCATTTAAGGAAGGTAGCCACCCTGTGAAGGTGTTTCCAGGATGTGGGACTGCTATTGAGATCTTAAAAGCAAGTCAGAAGGCTGCCTCCAAAATCAGGTATCAGATACAAAGGCAAGACAGCTACCCATTAAACAGAATTTTTTCCATTTCCCTTAAAATATGCAAAAGTTTTTTAAATTTTGTCTTATAGTACCCAAATACAGCTCTTATCAAGTGACTGGGATCACCTTTCAGGAATTGTCCAATTCATATTGGACCATATGCTTCTAATAATCTGGGGATCTTATATGCACTGTTCCTCTTACGTATGGAGGCATAACATAGACATAGTTACACCTGCTTTTTTCCCCTACTTAACAGAGAAGTCTGAGGTTGTTTTAGAAATCTGTGTGGAGAAAGAGAGATCGACTCATGCCAAAATCCAGAATGAATGGCAGAATTGGTTTGTGCATCATGAAATTAAATCCTTCAGCTTTGCTTGTGAAGAAACAAAGTAGCAGGATGCAGAGATGGTAGTCAGGTGAAATACAATTCAAAAGTAATTTTAAATTATAAAGTAATGTTTGGCCATGTGAAATCAATACCCTTTTAAAATGTCAACATAGAAAAACATCTTCTTTTCATCATCAGTTAAATGTACCTGCTTAAGTTTTCCTCCTATCTGTTTTGAAGATTTACAGGTTTTGTTTAATTTGAAAAAGCTCCACATTCTTTAACTTGCCTGGAGATGCTGCAAATTTCCCAAGTTTGCTGTCCTGAAGTGGTGTTGAATTATGTTTTGTAAACACAGATCTACATTTGCCATGGAATGCACTAAACAGTAACTGTATATATTCTTTACATTTTCATAGAAAAGGCATATCTGAAGTCAGTTTAGTAGTCAAGAAAGTTAAGACAGGTCCTGCATCCCAATTTATTTTGAGACTAAGGCAGGCACCAAGACAAAAGCAGACATAGGCAGAAACGCCTCATAATAATTAAGTAAACAAATTTTTGCCTATAGAAGAGAGAGTTCAATACTTTTTTTAAAAAAGCATAAAGGCTGAACACATATGCCTAATCATGATCCTTTAAAGGAAATCTATTATGACTTTATTATAAAAAATACATTAAATTGAACTACATTTGAGATGCTGCAGTATGTTCAAAGAAGAGCAATGAAGCTGCTGAGGGGTCTAGAGCACAAGTCTTACGAGGAGCAGCTGAAGGAACTGGGGCTATTTAGCCTGGAGAAAAGGTGGCTGAGGGGAGACCTGATCGCTTTCTACACCTGTAGAGAGGTGGGTGTTGGTCTCTTTTCCCAGGTAACAAGCAATAGGATAAGAGGAAATGGGCTCAAGTTGTGCCAGGGGAGGTTTAGATTGGATAGGAGGAAAAAATTTTTCACCGAAAGGGTTGTCAAGCACTGGACCAGCCTGCCCAGAGAAGTCGTTGAGTGACCATCCCTGGAAGTATTTGAAAGATGTGTAGATGTGGTGCTTAGGGACATGGTTTAGTGGTGGACTTGGCAGTGTTAGGTTAACAGTTGGACTCAATGGTCTTAAAGTTCCTTTCCAAACTAAATGATTCTATAATTCTACGTGTTAACATCATTTTATCAGCTATGGCTGCTAACCACAAGCTACTATGGTCTGATTTTATTGATAAAGCACCTTAGTACTATCTCGAAAATGTGAATGGTTTCTCATTTGCCATAGTAACATGAAGTACCTTTGAACTGTAAGTATTGTGCAACATTTTTTATGACCAATTCAAAGAGCAACCTAATTAGTGACTACCATGCAATGATGAGCAACTCGTTTATACAAATTCAAAGGTGTCAAACCTGTTTTCACTAGAAAACCTCTATATAACTGGAATAAACAAAGACCGCTTTGAGTGTTCACTCACCTTTTTCCAGCTAAATTTACTCATTCAGTAACTTCTCTCTCTATATCCGGTCATTTCTTTAACTCATCATATTTACAACACTAGCATAACCTTTAACTACTCTGACAAAGCCTCATTAACAGTATAAGCATTAAAAAATAAATAAATAAATAGCAGGAAATAAGCATCAAATATAAGCTGCTTTTATTCCAGTGCATGGATCAAAAAACTGGCATGGTAGCATTGAAAACCTTGTTGCTGCAACCTATTCACTTTGGCATCTCTAATAAGCATGCCAACTTCCCACCCACCCCACCCCACCATGGTATACTTCTAATGTGAAGATTTTATAATACAAAAAGATACACCTCATCTTTCTTTTATGGATATCTAACAAAAATAACATAATTATTTGCTGAGACATGACCATGATGATTATTCCCATAAATAGTATTTCCATAAGAGCAAACTATAATTTAGCACAGTACACGAAACTTGCAGTTCTTAATGACTACAGACTGAGAAAAATTACAACTTGAAAACAAGATTATTTCAGACAAATGACAGCTGTTGAAGTCTTGTTTCTCCACTTAAAAAGCACACGTACCTTTTCCTAAATGCGTATTTATACTCATGTATCTAGCTGTTCCTGTAAGGCTCTTGCGTTCTCGATATGGTATGTGCTTCTTTGTTTCTGGATCTATATACTCCTTTGCCAAACCAAAATCTATAATATGAATAATTTGCTGGGTTTTGTTTCCAGGTCGTCCAACCAAGAAGTTCTCTGGTTTTACATCTCTGTATATCAAGTTCTTTGAATGCACATATTCCATACGAGAAATCTTCAGTAAAAGAAAAAAACAACAGAAAGTTTAGTTTAAGCTTCAGGTCGCTACATTAAATTGTGGCAGAAGCTAAATATCTTACATTGACTTCATATTTAGAGGAAATCACCCCTCCTATCACCTTAAAACCAAAGCGCTATTGCTCTTAACAAGGTACCTCCTAGTTAAATCTAATGAAATCTGAGCACATTCCCTAAGCAGATACACCAAATGGTATATTGGAAACTTTCACACTGGACATTAGACATGAATCAGTATATAATAGAAGTTAGCTTCTTCAGGAACAGCTGGCACCAAGTATGTTTTGTGCACATTAGAACTATAATCAGAAATTATGTCATCAAGCAGCAAAGTTCCATGTAGATTTATTACATATTAAAGGTAAACGAAAGAAGCCCTGAAAATTCACCACTATGCATATAACCTCCATCCTAGCTGGATCACTTTCTACCAAAATTTATATATTCAGAAAGGAACAGCAAGTATTAAAGAAAGATGACCTTTGGATCAGTGATGACTTGAGCATTGTCATTTTGGCTGCAAATAAGCTGATTATGTCTATTATGTCTATAGTTGCAGGCCTGTTATACAATTACTGTCCTGTTTTAAACAGCTATTTTTACCCTTCTTGGGTAAAAATATCACTACCTATTTAGGGAAGTGGAAATTCAGTATTATTAATATTTCATAAGGACTTATTTAAAACACATTGTATCAAGGTAAACATGCAAAGCCTTATTTCTCTTTCTCCTCCCACTTCTACTCACCCTCAGGTGGGAACCAAATCAGGAAATCTTCAAAAAAAGGGAAAAATTCTTCATTGAACAATTTTGTACTATTTTAGTATTTCTGAAAGGGTTTGAGGGATTTTTTTGTTTATTTGTTTGCTTTCTTTCCAAGAATGCCCAGGAAAAATATTTATGCTATATAGTAGTCCCATCATCCAGCTGCTTTCATGGATTGAAATTATTTTTGTTTCATGAAGGTTTTCTTTTTAATTCAGTATGTCATACTAAAAATTCATGATTTCAGGTTGTGATTATGAGAACTCAGAAGACACAATGAAGCTACGTTCATGCAATGATTCTTGAAAAACTAGAACAAAGTAAATTAAAGTGACATATAACAGTCTTCCTGCTAAAACTGTATCACAGGCTCTTTAGAAACCACCATCACCAATTCAAAACATGCGAAGTACAAATCTCTTAAGTGAAATAAGTATTTAATCCATTGAAGACTGACTTAGTTATTCAAATGAACACTCAAATTAACATCTATTCTACTTACCAACTGTATGGCTAGCATAAGAACGGTTTTAAGAGAAAATGTCCTACCACACAAGTCAAATAAATCTTCCAGACTAGGTCCAAGTAGCTCTAGCACCATGGCATTATATTTGCCACATGGGCCAAAATAGTAAACCTGAGGTATTCCATCTGTAAAATGAAGACACAAAGTAATTACAAGAGGTTAAATAAGAATAATGAACATACCAGTAAAATTCCTACCTGATTTCAAATTGATCTGAAGTTAAAAATACATTTCTCACACAACAGCAACAATAAAACCTTGCAAGAACTACAGGTAAAAGATACAACGGGAGTAATGAAGGTAGTACCAGTTTCATTAAATATTTTATGAATATTACATTCTTGACTTGTGAAAGATCTAAAGTTTTTTTATAAAAAATAAAAATCAGAACCTATCTGTTCAGTTTTGTAACTGTAAATTGAAACAGGATTTTAAGAATGTATGAAAACAGGGTTAAATAAGGTCCTTTTAAAAAAAACACAAATTAAAATTTGTAAATTAAGGCTATGACAAACCTATATTCAGAAATAAAACCACCTTACTATCTCTAGAAATCATTTAAAAATCCAAAGGAGGCTAACAAATCCTCAAGTTTAATGAGACATTAAGTTTTAGATGCATCATCAAAATAAATACATGACAAATTGTTATCATCATCACCTGTTAGTATTATTTTTTTTCCCAAATACAAGCATTTTCTACTTATATTTGCACTGGAAGGCTTCTCCTATCTTCTCTTCCTCCATTATTTTTAGTTTCTGTTTAGATAGTACATAAAAGAAAATATTTTTCTTAAATGTGTGTTAGCCCATTAAAAATCTAAACACCACACAGTGGAAATTTGGGGGGGGTTAAACTAATTTCTAGTAGAATGTGTGGTAGACTGAGATTTATTAATTCAAACTATGTGTAGGAGAGGGGGTTTTTTTAATGTAATCATAAGAACAGATGACAAAGGGAACTTTCAGAAGTCTCAAGGGCAACCTATGCCAAAGATTCACCCTGATTTCACTTCTAATGTATCACACCAGACACCACTCAACTTCTTAAATTCTTTAAAAATTGATGTCCAGAAAGAATCCACTAAATTCTATTCTGTCAAATCATTACAATTATTTAAAAGAATATCTTTGAATAAAACACAACTTCACATTTAAATTTTTATACTAACACACAAAAATTTTAAGCTTTAGTTGTATAATTTTTTTTTTTTACTTAGAAAATTATTAAAATAAAAATTAAGTTCAGAACAAAACATACATCATTTCCAAACACAACATACAGGCACAAAAATATCCCACTGTATGTTCAGTTAACAATCTCTTAAATACTTTGTAAACAGGTGTAAAATACATCTACCTTGGAGGACAAAAGACAAATTTAGTGTTAAAGCAACATTTGTTTTCAAATCTTGCATGGAGTCTAAAATTATTTCTAAGTCTAAGATTTTTCCTGGTGCAAAATATCAGCGTTATATTCTCCAACACAAAACACTTGAAGAATATGTTAATTTGAGGTTCATAAAAACTATAAAAAACAAAGACTGTACTACTGTGTTGAAACATTGATTTTTGTGAGTTTTCTATGGCAGAATCCAGAAACCCTGGCAGGAACACATACTTACAGTACACGTTTCCTCAGATAGCTCGTGATAGCAAGGCCATTAAAGTCTTGAAAACTAGGGCTAACAGTCACATGCATTGCACTGAGAAGATTCCCTTACTATCTAGTCTGTTACGGGAATCACTGAACAAAGGTCTCCTCATGTGCAGCTCCTTAGACCAGCGAAACTACCTGTTACCTGTAAAAATTACTTCTATTCTTTTCCCTGAACAGAAGCAAAATAAGCACGTCCATATAAAAAGGCTTCTCCTGGCACAGCAGGAGAACCAGTTAAATGTGTTTAACAAATCAGTTAAAGGTATCTAAACCTTTAGCAGAGACATATCCAACTTTCAGTTTAAGTTAGCAGTGCACGTAAGATCATCTGCTTCATTACAAAGTGCTTCCTGAAAGAATATTTGACAAAATAAATGCAGACATCAAAAGATCAGAAATGTTCTTTAATGTTCTCAAGCAGTGCATTTACAACTATGCTAGTAACAACGCCATGTTCTATCTTCATGTTCATATATACTCATATTCTTCACCAACACAATGAACACCACATATATTCCAAAAACCAATATGAAAATATCCTGCACTTCTGGACTTTATGGCTTGATATAAACACCTGCCTTAAAAAGCCAAGCAACCCAGAAATTTGAAAACAGCGGTATTTAAAGCCTTATGATCCAATTTTACTTTCACCTTTACATATGCATTGTGTGACTATATAATTAAAAATAACTTGTTATCATTGCCTCTATTCATCTTGCACTTCTTCATATGCACAGAACCTCTTCCTCATTCAGCAGAATGAATTTTGTTCACTTAAGGAAGCTAGTTATTCTGGATTTTTTTTGCTCTTCAGTATGTGTCCTCTGTGTCTCATTTACTCTAAATATTCAATACTCTGAAAACGTATTTTTGCTTTCATGTGAGCTTTTTCTATGGTGTCCATTGTTACAAGACTGTACTATGATTTTGCCTGCCATCTCTGCAGATCAAATGTAAGTTTAAAAATGAAAACAACCCTAACTCTGGGTGTTTTTTTGAGGTACATCAAGTCTCAAGTTTTTCATACCTTACTACAGTGCTACTTACACTCAGGGCAAGAGATTTGTCATTTTGTCCGCTACAGCTTTGGGTAAAACTTACTGGTTTAGCAAAACTAAAAGCAAATGAATGCAGCATTTTAAAGATCATTTTCACTAATCTCTTTTCCTACAAGTGAGAATAATGACAATATAACCCCTAAAAATCCAGTTTAACTGTCCAATTTTCTGAAGACTAGAGTTTCCATTGATTTTTAAATATGTATAATGATACCCATATCTATACTAATATACTTAACATGCATGATCATACCCATTTCAGAAAGACTTCACAAGAGTACCTTATTGCTACTAATGAAGGAGCATAGACCACATTGCACACTACATGAGAACATGGTACAAGATAGTGGGTTTAGTTTCAAGAAGATCATCCCTAATTATCAGAAAATGGATCAGAAAAGGTACTTGTACACATAAGTGGATATCATAACTCTACAGTTCAAGTTTTCTGACTCCACTTTCTGGTATGGTGGAATTATACATGGAAATGTGGATGTACCTGCAGCAGCAAATTAAGTTATCCAACAGATGTACAGAAGCGTAAGTCCCCCCCCAAAAAAACAAAACCAAAACCAAACCACCTGAGCATACAAAGAGAAAGAAAAGCACAGGGAATTTGGAAGAAAGAGCACCACTTGTAATGGCCCGAGACACATTCTGAGAATCTCTGTTCTTTCAATTGCACATTTAAAAACATTAACTCCAAAATATTCTCAAGAGAAGTTAGTCTCCTCTATTACCACTGCATCTGCTCTGTGTTTCTTTGTAACATTTTAAAACATCAAAAGCCCTTCAAAAATACAGAAGTCAGAAGACTTTTGGGCTTTGTCTAGGTTTATAGGACTTGTTTGCATGACTACATGCTAGTAAAAGAGGAAACATCTGTAGAAAGGAATTTGTGACATTGTCAGATTTGTAGGCAGAGTTGCCAATTTCAGAAGTGTGTTTATAGGAGATGTCAAAAACACCCTTTAACATTTTAATCTACCACATCATACCATGAAAGCACCACAGCAACTCCTGTTAAGTATACATCCAGGGCAGGATGTTAGTGTTTCACCTGTGATCAATTTCATTTTATTTAACATGGCAAGAACAGTACTTATTCTACCCACAACACTTCATCTTCTGATAGGATGAAAACTTTGGAATACCCTAAAACTGTTTAACATGCTGTTACTAACTTCTGCAAGGCAGATATGGAGTATTACATCTAAAGTTCTCCCTGTTTATGGAAACATTTCATATTAACAGCTCAAAGTACTAGAAGTTTGGGGGGGTTACTTTGGTTTTTTAAACAAAATAGTCTTGCTGGTTTTGCTTAAAAACAATAACCTAACATCATTCTGTTATTTGCACTATTTCTTCATGTCTCTGGATGTCCAGAAGAAAAGTCAGAAAGTAACATGTTACTAATAAGAGAGTATCCGAGTTTTTTTCCCCACAGTAGACATATAATGTAAGCTCTTTTATAAATATCTGTAAGAAAAAATGGTTAAGTTAGAAAAAAAAACAACCTTTCATTTCTAGAAAATGAAGAATTCACCCTTTTGTTGACAGGATATTCCAATACTTACTACCAATTAAGAGTGTGTATTTTGTTTACATTTTTAATTAGTTTGGCTTCAACAACTGAAGCCCTTTGGTGTAAGAATTTAAGAAGGAAATACTAGGAACTTAAGACACATCCCAGTTTTCTTTCTGTGAAATTAAAGTCAGTGTTCTAAATATCTTGCTCAACAATTACTTTGATTACTATTCAACCCTTTCTATTAGAGCTTTATGGATCTTCTGCCCCATTCTCAAAAATTCTTTTTAAAAAAGAAGTACACATACCCCTTCCAAATTATGTGCAGAATTCAATGATTGTCACACTAATACCCCTATAAAGCTACAAGTAACTTCCTGTTCTTCTGCCAATGAAGAAACTTACCTGTGGCCAAAAAACAGTAACACATACTCCCACTAAATTAACACTAAACCATCTAATTCCTTTCTATGTTTACAACTTTGAATACAGTATCCTTATTTTCTGATATGAGTCACATTTGCTTATCACTAGATGTTTATACTTGCTAACAAGTAAAAAACTTTCACTTGAGTGGAATCAATTTACTAAAGCCATCTACAATGCTTGATGTGACTGCCCTGTCATAAACTTGCAAATCCATTTTAAACCAATATGACTTTCAATCCCATTTTACTCAAGACAAAGAACAAGAAAGTCTTGACTTAGAAATTCACTACTTGACTACTGCTTGGATTCCAGTTTCTTTTTCTATAAAAGTTAATTTTCATTAGCCACCTAAAACATTGCTGCTGTACACCAGTGGTCTCCAAAATAGAGTGCAGACACCCAAAAAGTATGCAAGACTATCCACTGGAGTGCTGAAAAACACCCATGCGAACTTACATTCATTTTTTATCTAAAAATAAGAAATGAAGCTTTGCTAACATTAAACGTACAGCTTGACACTAGAGCCCTCACTCCATCAGATGGTTGTGTCACATATGGTACGCACAGGAGAGATCCTGGCAGAAGAGTGGGAATACAGAGATGACAGCAGTGCTCACTCACTTTTGGCTTATTGCAGTTTATGTGTGCCTAGTCAAGTGGATTTATGGATTATATTGTTTAGTTTTCACTAAACTACCCCTCACAAAATGGACAAGCCGCTTAAAACAATTCCTACAAAGAAACCACACACTGAAGATAATGCTACTAACGCTAGTACAGGCAAACAAGAAAACAGCAGAGCTGACACTTCTACTCCCTGTACAACCTTTTTTTCAAGAAGAATTTCTTGAAAAGCTAACTACAGAAGACTACCACCTTATGATTATCAGATGAAGAAAACTGCATTAAGTATTCTGTATAAATCATCATGTTGTGATAAAAATCGTGCATCATCAAAATACCAAAATCAAAAATCTCATCAAAACATGAAGTAAGGGGCACATATCCTCCAGTTAGTCATTTTTTCCATAACTGTATACATTGCAATCCCTCCAATATGTTACTATTAGTAAGTCAGACTTACACTTCGCTTTATACTCAGAGAGTAGAAAAGGAAAACAAGTGTTGTTTTCTTTTCTCCTGTTCCCCGTTTCTTGGCACTGAATAATGAGTTATTGAATAGAACCACCTCTGTCATCATGACTGGTTTATCACTCAAATGCTTTAGTTCACCATGTTTAGGTACATGGTGTCCAGAAAGTTTTTAAAGCTGACAGGTTTGACTTCCTCTATAATGACGACAAGATAAAAACATTTGAATAAAGAAAACATTATTAGTAGATTACAACTGTATCTGTCAAACATCTTTAAAATAAATAAAAATCACGCAGAAGTTATTTCCAGTTCATGACCATTACGACCTTGGCTGCTATCTTTTTCAAGAACTTCAGCATCAAACCTGATTTAAGCCTGAAGCTACATGCTGTTCACTGCAATTATCTAATGCAATATACATAATGATTAGCATGAACACAGATCCATATCTTAAAGCAAAAATTCCAGCTACTTACTTTAACACAGATACTACACAGTAGTCTCAATTATTGCATGTGTGTGTCCTCATTCAGAAAAAAAAAATTAACTTGATAAACAAGCAGCAGAGACTGACTGTCAAAGAAATATGTAACACAAACATCTACTGCAATACCATTTGTACTTAACCTTGTGTTCCCAATCTACCACTGACTTAATTTTGAGTAGTATCTTGGCAAAATATCTCTATGAAGTGCAACCTAAATTTGTAAAGCTATTAAGCAAGCAAGATGCTTTTCAGTGCTTTTCAGTTTCTTGTAATATTAGTTTCCTTTTAAAGTCTCCTCTAAGCCAGTGAGGAAACCCACCTACTGATGTGATCTGCATTATATCTTATTGCTTAAATTATCTGTTAAAGCGGATCCATAAACACCAGTAAAATATACAAGATTTTCTGTATTCAGTCTCCTATACCCTACTGCCTTTTATCTGTAGTTTTAATTTTCATATGTGGCATTTCATTGGACACAAACAACATACCCTAAACTGAGTAGATGGAAGATTTGCAGTAACAGCCATCTTCCATGGCAGCTTCGTGCTGGTATTCTGTCAAGGATGCAATCCAACAACCTGCCACAAACACAAGTACTCCCTACTAAGACTACAGAATGTGGCCTGAATCCTCTGACAGTAAGCGATTACAAAATCCAGAATAGCGCCACGTATGGTTTTTGACTCAAATCAAACCATGCATACACAAAACCATGCATACACAAAATGCCATACAATCTCCAGAAATGTAGCTCTTTATGGCTACTGAAACCATGATCATCCAAGCGCTGTAAAACTCTAAACATGGAATGAGATACTATATAAGCAATATGACTTCAGCACTGCTAAAATGCCACATTGGAGGCACACACTACAACACTTAGACTACATTTCTTATTTATAAATACAAGAATACGTTTAAAAATATAAGAAACAGTAAGATTTTTCCATTAAAATAGATCTAATATAACTAGTTATTTACATTACTAAAACAGAATCAGACATGCATTTTTATTGTAAGCTTTATTAAATCAAATAGCCATTTATCCAACATTCACAATGTTCTGCAAGCCATACCATCAAACCTCCTTCACTATTACAGCTATTACATTTTACACAAAAAACACTGATTAATCTCTGAAATCTGTGTGATGTCACATTCCAAAATCAGTACAAGTTTTTGTATACCACCAGGCTTCCTGTAGTCAGTAATCATTGTTTCTCAGAAACATTAACATGTGCACCTATAAGTTACATTTAAATTTATGCAGCTGCCATTCTTACCTGATCTCTTGCACTTATTCTAGGGAAAAAAAAAATCACTTTAAATATAAATTGAGAGAATTCTGTACATTTACTTAAGCCAAATGCTAGAACAGACTAGCATAAAACAAGGAAAACTGCCAGCAACATTTCCTGTAGTTTTTGTTGGACTATACTTAAAATAATAAGTTTGTAATTATCATCATCATTCACTCACTTAAATGTAAATATTAGCATATTCACATTAATAATTGAGCAGCTCAACCTTCCTGTTAAAGTATATCAGCAGCAACAGAACTCAAAACGGAGTCAGCTTTTTCACCAAACTCACAACACCACCATAGCAGTCATCAATACACAGATTAACAGTGCATATGAACAGATACCTTTTCAGTCAAGAGATTCATTATTTGATTTGGTTTAAGTGCTTTTAAAATAAATTTTTACATTAAGCACAGAGCATGATTTTCTAAGTTCACCTGCCCCGTATTTTTATTATTTAATATAGATTGAAAAACACTTCAACTAACTGCTTATTGTTTATTCTCCTGTCAAAGTAGTACAAAAGTAATCTAGTACAGCATTACTAAAAAAATTTAAAAAAAAAATCAGTTTTCAGTTTAAGACCAAATTCTCAGCTACCTAGCTAAGAGTGTAGCTCAAAGAAACATTCATGTGAAGTTACTAAAACAATTCACTTTGCATTTATACTGAATGACTGTTAGCAAGATATATGGACTGGTTATGAAGTGAGACAACTCAAAAGACACACACATAACTCATAAAACATTATTTACATATGTAAAACTAAGAACTACTTAGATACTTCCTCATGATATGGTAGAATATCAACCTAGTAAATAAACTACAATCTACCAATTGAGAAAGGAATTAAGAGATCATAATGAAGCAATGATAATTTTGTCTTGGGAGGAGTTAGAGGAGAGCACAGATGCTGATACACTGTCATGAAGCCATGCTGTGCTGCATTTTCTTCCACAGGCTGGTGGAAGGCAGGGTGTCTATTGCTCAGGGGATGAACCAGTGAAATGATCTCAATAGCAATCAGAAATCCCATTGTCTTCTCCAATATAAAAGTAGTATTTTTAGTGGATCACAGCAAAAGATTTAAAAAAAAATGCCTATCACTATCTTAAATACAAAAGATAGCCTCCCTTTCAGTGCCAGTATCTGCCTCATGTGTTCTATATCCTGAATACAGTTGTATAAAAAAATAGAAAATATGTCATTCAACATTCAAATCTGATATACACACTGAAGCTGATCTGAACTGAAATTAGATGAAGAATCACATTTTCATTACCATAAATATTTTTGTCTTTATCTACAGGGAAAATCACTGAACACTGAAGTACTGAACTTCATTCTTGGCCTCCAGCCCATCAAACACCTTTTCAAGACAGAATACAAAGAATAAACTATTAACAGCAATGTCTACCCTACCAGTCAACCTTAAACTGTGTATAATGTACCTTGTAATAAAGCGATCAATCTCAAGCCTTAAGGCAATCTGCACCAAAAAAAATCAGAAATTCAGAGTATTTCAAATTGACTTTGCTACATTCTCAAACCAAAACACAATCATCAATCTGGAGAATCCCGACATGCTCAAAATGCTAAACTAAATATTCCGCTGAGCTTGACTACCAAAATGGTGAGTAGATGCCACTCCTCTACAACAGCAGCTGACCACCATGCACAAATGCTTAGTACTTCCCTGGCTGCAACTTCTCAAGATTACATACAGACTTGTTCTTACACTAACAGTGTTTACTATCCAATACATACACAAGTGATCTGGTAACACTTCTGTATCTTCCAAAATCACATTGTCCCAGCACTGCAATCTTCTTCAACCATTAACCGAGTGGTAACGTTTTCATTACCACTGTCCAAGTAGTATG
Organism: Haliaeetus leucocephalus; assembly: GCF_000737465.1. Lineage (NCBI taxonomy): Eukaryota > Metazoa > Chordata > Aves > Accipitriformes > Accipitridae > Haliaeetus > Haliaeetus leucocephalus. The sequence goes on from NW_010972586.1 coordinate 1,345,167, forward strand.
ATTCTCTTATGTCTAAGGTAGGCTCTCATGATCTCAAAATTGAAAAATATATTTTTAGATAGCAATGCAAAGTGCATTTACCACATGACTGTTAGTACCAAACCATGAAAGATATTCTCATGTACAGAATGCAATACTTCGCATTCATTTCACACTGGCCATAACCTTTTAAAATAAAACACCTTTTTCCACAGTATACAAATAGGTATCTTGCACATGCACTGGCCACCCTGTAAGAAAATATTTGACTGCCAGTTTTAAGAGTGGAAGTGTTAGCTAGACTTCAGCTCAAAGAATAGAAGTACGAAAGTTAAGAAAAATAAAACACCGTTAACAATACTGAGCATCTGCTTTCTCTGAAACATTAATACAGCAGTTTCAGAAGTAGGATAATCCACAGCTGAACAGATCTTTGTCTCTTTCAAAAATGACGTCAAATGAAAAACTAAAATTTAACAATGGATACCCCTTGTTGCTGTAGACAGGTACTATAGTAACAATCTGTTCTTGGTAAAACAGCAGCATTGCAGACACAAGCTCTACTAAGGCAGGTTGAGCAGCAGGAGCCATGCCGTTCTTTTGTTCCACCTGTCAGATGGGTAAATATAAAAGTCCTCATTCACTTGTAAAGACTCTCAGACAATAAAAGTTTTCATGCTCTTCAACACATAACAATACTTAACCTCTTTCACATGCACACAGATTCCTCATTGCAAAAGGGAACTGACCCATACTGTAAATACCTGTCAAAGAAATAAAGCATTTTAAAAGTTTTCACCAATAAGGTTTTTAAATAGAAGAAATCCTACATTAAAAAACTTCTCACCTTTACTGCTCAATACTCAAATTGAGCCAGCATTTACTGATTTCCCCCCCCCTCAGTCCCTCCCAGTAGGAAAGAACACTGAATTCAGGTACAGTTATATTATGGGCATAGCACATGAAATATATCTACAGCTTGTCTTCTTATCATGAGGAGAAAGATTGATAGTAAAAAAGATGAATACAAAAATCAATTAAAAAAACCCTAAACTTTTTCTATTCATTCCAAGTCAGTGTAATTTCAGGTAAGAATTCAGCTACAGTTTTATTTGTAGTACTGAACTTATAATGATGTATCAGGTTTTCTTATCTTTCATACTTGGATATTAAGAAAATACACTTTTACTAGAATTTTATTAGGATTAAAGGTATTTTAAATTCCATCTGTAGATTACTCACTCAGTTGACTAGAAATTTCTGCATACTGACTAAATGATCGCGAACTTCATGAGGAGAGATGCCCACAGTTACTGAATGACATGAAGATTATGCAGAAAAGAGACAGCAATTTTCATAAAAACCTCTATTGGTATATAAAACTTAAATGAAAACTAAACAATGATGTGACTATAATAAGCCACTTAAACTAATTTAAGAACTATTTTTAATAAGTTTTAGATCCATGCCCCTGAATAATTAAAAATCTTTCAAAAAAGCCCAGAAATACATAACATGTTTCCTGTTTAAGAAAGATTCCTGACATTTTTTCCTGGCAAACACCTACATGCTATTGCACATTCACAGGCATGTTCAGAAAAAGCATATTATAAAGTTACAGATTATAACCCTTTTTTATGAGCAGATTCTCTCCAAAGGAATACAGTTGTGAAATGTTAATGTTTTTTCACGCAAGTCAAAAGCACTTTTTATTAAATACAAAGAATGAATACTCTCAGTTCAAAAGTCCTGTGTATAAAAACCACACATCTATCATATTTCATGTCTATTTTTCCCTTGTTCTTTCACAGAGCAGTGCAGTAAAAGACCCCCCAATTTTTTTTCACTCAAGCATGTCTTCCATCTTCATGGCATTCAAGACACAGAATAGCAAGACTCTTACCACAGAAATTAATCATAATAAAAAAAAATTTGAGTCACAAGGTCATTAGAAAAGAAAGAAAAGGGATATTGTAAGTAGACTCGTAGTAGACAAATACTGGCTGGACATAAGGTAATACCAAGAAAACATACAATTTCAAAATGCTACTCCATCCACCAAGGGCACTTACAAGGTCAGAGGAAGCACTAAGATGCTCTGTTAAAAAGGGTCAGAAGGTAAGATAATCTGTCACACAGTAACATTTTCTTTACTTGCTTTCAGGAAGCTATTTTAGGAAAACAACCTCATTTTTTTCCAAAACAAGTCATGCATATGTTAATGCCTCTCCCTCCTCCCCATGCCACCCCCAAATAAACTGGGATTTAACAAGTACTACAGGTATTTTATCCCTTAACCTTCAGGTTATTTCACACTAAGCATGAGTCTGTAGCATAACCTATGGAATTAATGGTTCTTACTTGTGGAAAATGAAGTTTTGTTTATAGAAAATAATGGCTCTGTTTACAAGATTGGGAAAGAAAGGGAGTACTATTCCTTTTTCACCAGTTGATTCTGAAACCATTTTTTAGTCATCACTTTCTATTAATACACATGTATGCATGAGAACAAGTGAAACAGCTATTTAATACAATTAAATGCAAAATAAGCAGTCCACACTCACATATAAAGCTATCAGCCAAATTACAATAAGCTTTGCGTGAATAAACAAAAACAGCTGCGGAAAAGACTACTTCATCATGATCAAGAAAGCCTGCAAATGTGGATTTTTAGAAGCTTAGAAGCCAGCAAGCTCTAGACAATGGGAACTGCTAGTTGTCCTAGTTTCACCTGGGATAGAGTTAATTTTCTTTCTGGTACCTGGTATAGTGTTATGTTTTGGATTTAGTGTGAGAAGAATGTTGATAATACAAGGATGTTTTCAGCTGTTGCTAAGTCAAGGATTTTTCAGCTTCTCATGCCCAACCAGCAAGAAGGCTGGAGGGGCACAAGAAGTTGGGAGGGGACACAGCCAGGACAGCTGACCCAAACTGGCCAAAGGTATGTTCCATACCATGTGACATCATGCCTAGTATAGAAACTGGGAGGAGCTGGCCTAGGGGGATCACTGCTCAGGAACTAACTCGGCATCAGTTGGCGAGTGGTAAGCAATTGCACTGTGCATCACTTGTTGAGTATATTCTAATCCTTTTATTATTATTTTAATTTTATTGTTATTGTTATAATTTTCTTTCTTTCTGTTCTACTAAACTGTTCTTATCTCAACCCATGGGTTTTACTCCCCACCCCCAATTCTCTCCCCCATCCCACTGGGTGAGAGTGAAGTGAGTGAGCAGCTGCATCATGCTTAGTTGCTGGCTGGGGTTAAACCACAACACTACTACAGCAACTACTTATCAGAGAAACCTCCTATCTGCTCACAATTACTATACTCCAATTTTTTTCCAGCAAAACCAGCTATTTTTAGACCTCCTGCAACGGACTCTTCTGCCACTTGCACAATGAAGATACATTTCCTTCAATTTACTCTCTCTCTGACAGAAGTAAAACCACTGCCCATAAAGCAACACTATCTATATGGATAGATCTGGCATAAGATTTTTAGTATTTCCTGTTCTATGTAGGAGGTCAGCTGCTTTCTGAATTTATCACTTGGTCCATCAACTTTCTACCTCTATGTTTTCCAACTGTTCATGTGACAAAATTTCCTAAATCTGCACTTGACAGTAAACACCTAAGCCAGAAAAAAAAATTAGTGAAGTAAAACAAACTGCATCCAATTACATGAGGACAGAAATTATATAATTCTTCAACTTCCTTCCTAAAAGAATCTTAGGCTGCATAACTTCCTGGGCTCAAGGACCCAGCATTTTTTTTTAACTTCTAAGAAGATGGCAGCATATTACTTTCTTCATGATGAGTCTTTACCACAAAACCCATTAAAATGAGTCTCAAGTGGGGTACCTAACAAAGTCAGACAAGACTCAGAAAAGAACTTGCAGGGTTCTACACCTGCTAGGGAAGGCTTTCACTCGAATAGAAGTAGGTTACTTCAGAAACAGAGGAGGTCTATAACAAGCTTCTTCAAAAATACTGCAGGTGGATAGTACCTCATCAGGTTTATCTTCTTGTTTTCATCCCAAAGGTCTCCTCACCTTCATGCAAAGAGTCAGAGAGATCATCCTCCTTTACAGTACTTCAATAAGGCAACAGAGAAAGCAATAAAGTTGCAACCAACAAACTGGGTTACAAAGGCTGAATGATATCTGAAGTAAAGTAGATTAACTTTGACTTGCCTACATTCTTACATTAAACACAGTCCCCCAATCTTATTCAGTAAACAAAAAGGTAAACAAAATTCCATTTGCCAAGACATTTTTCCCAAGAAACATTCCCATAAGGGTTCCTACCTCTGAGAAGCATTGTCTCTTTTCTGCAGACTGATCTAGTAATTACAGTTTTATTCTTACTTCCACTACACAGCTCCTTTGCAATTTTAGATTGTTATACCTTGTTTTTCACAGCTGGGTGCTGTCCCTAACTTGTGGGTTGCCTCTCATTAGTTAAGCAATTAAGATCTGTTTTGCACTTATCAGCTATTTCACAATGCTAGTCTAGTGTATGCTGACAATTTACAACTACTTACAAAAAAACAGACATTATACCCTGATGACTTTCTCCACTTAGCAAGCATGTACAACTCAACATTTTGACTAGACATTCTGCAACTTAATTTTCCACCTATGAACAGGAACAGACAATGTCATGTCTTGCGAAGAGTTATCTCTGAAGATTCCTGGTTACAGAGCATTCATACTACAGCATCAAAAAATAGTTCTGTATTAACTGAAAGTATTAGAAAGTATGTTTCCCTAGAGAGGGTCTTTAAAGAAGAGTACACAATTTTGAAAGCTACCTAACTAGAGAAACGCTATCCAGTCTGTGCACCAATGAACATATGATCCTGAATTTTTGGAAGTGAAAGTAGTATTTTAAAAGTATTGAAATTAATCATAACACTCACATTCAAGGCAACAAAATGAAGCAGTATGGGCATGTTCATTTTGTATTCCCTGACTTTCAGAGATGACTTTTCAGCTTCAATAGTATTTTATTGTAGTTTAAGCATAACTTCAAAATCACGGTTACAAAATTCAAGTTGCCTTTGATAGAAAAACAAACACGAGTGTGCACGTAGAAAACCACTATTAGTAATCCATTTTATACAATAAACTTCTAGATTAGTAGAAAATGGAAAAAGTAACTAACTACATGACCTATCAAAAAACTATTCTATGGATTAAAGGAACATTTTCAAGAAAAACATATTGTAAGATTTTTTCCTAGGGTATAACTGATTTAGGGAAGATTTGTACTCACTTTCCTACTTTAAGAAGCTTCACATCTTGCTAACTGACTATACACAATTTTGTGAAAGGCACAAAAATATGTGAGAAGTTTTAGGTATTGCACACCTATAAAACCAAAAGGTGATAACTGGATCATTGAGGGGACCATCATATAAGTAGCTGTAGGTGTAAAAGCACCAAGGGGTGTGAAATGAGAAATTCGAATCTTAAACTGCATTTAAAGTTAAACTTTTTATAAAATTATTTAAGAGGCTTAAAACTAGTAAGCAGCAATATATACTGTATCAGTGGAAGTGAAGTAAAGTAAAACTGAGACTGAAGCTATTTAAATATCATAGCAACTTTAAATGAAAATATGTGATTAGTAGATTAGCAGTTTGGTCATTTATAATGTTTATTCAAAGAGAACGCACTGGGAATAGTTTAAAACTCCTTAGTTTAAGGTATACCCATAGGCTCACAAATGCTATGATATTTAAGACATTAAATAGTCTTAGGATTTCATAGACACACTTTAAAGAGTAGATCAAAAAAGTCTTACAATACTAGAAAAACGTATACATTAATTCACTGATTCATGGAGCTTTTTTCTGCTTTAAGTAACGAGGGACACTTTATTAAATAGATATATGCCCCTAAATCAGAAAACTTGCATCAAAAATTGATCCTGGATTACATCACAGTAAAATGCATGACACTGCTTTTTACCTCCAGATCCTAGCTGCTTGTAGAATCTGTATTCCAAATGTAGCTGTGGTGCTCTCGACTTCAGTGGCTCCTGATTTAAAAACAAAAAAAAACATTTAAAACAAAGCCTCTCTGCCAAAGCCTAAAAACTAATACATTAACCTACTACCAGCCAAACTAACCCTACTGCGCCAAGCCACATGGAAAGTTTGAGTATTTCTTCCAAAGTGACTGGTAATTAAGAAACTAAGAAACATAAACCTCAGTCAGGTGAGACCAGAGCACATAGGGACATTTACATCTTGTATTGCTGCACAGGACTGGGGTCCAACATGCAAACCCAATCACAGACCCACAATGGAATAGCTAAAAAATAATCTGTCTCTCCAAAATATGTGGGTGATGTGTCTTGCAGCTCTCAAAAGGTGGCACTGATATGCAGCTTAACAGATCAAAAAGACTCTCCACACACCTACTACACATGATAGAAGTATCTTTATAAAAAAAAAAGTTTTCTCTTAGGATCATGACAAAAAAATACCAAATCCTTCCACCAAATAGTAACAGCTTAGCAAAAATTAAGTAGCACCATTCAAAAAAAAAAAGGCACCAGAATAAGGTTGTAGGTTAAAATCTTTCTTTTCCCAACATAATTTACATAAGTTAATGAAATCTTAGTTCTGTGTTCTACATACTAACGTGGCAAGATCTCCTAGAATAAAGTGACATGAGATCAAGCACAGGAACACACAAGCAGCCTAAACGAAAGCCCTAACTAACCGAGCATCCCTTTGCAAAGTAAACGTACTTTATCCTAAGATTCTTAAAATAATTTCCTAGAACGTCTTTTAGAAGATATGCCTTGTTTCTTGCAATATGTAACATCTTCCAATGCATCAGTGATAATATGGACATTAACTGTGGATTATTCCCACACAGACTGCTCCTACTAGAATTGCAGCATGTAATTAGTAAGATTGTTAATATACTTATCAGCAATAACTGATACTGCTGGATGTCAATTTCCAGGAAAAGTGTGGGCAAGGTGCTCATCTCTTTTCTCACACCATCTTCTCCAGAAGCTGTTTATTGACCTGTGTTGTTTCCCAGTGGCACATGCAGGCCATAGAAACCATAAGGTAATGTGCAATCATGAGAAACTTAGTCCTCTCCCTCAACCCATCTCCCTCCAACACCTGGATTGCTGCTACTGGTACAGCCAAAGTCTCTGTCAGGGTACATTTATGCATTTGATTTTGCCAGGATGCCAAAGGTTGAGGCCCAAAAGTAAAGAGGGGCCAATCTAACAGTTTTTACAAAAACCAAATAGAATTTAATACATGCTTTTTATGCTCCAGAGCATTCACCCTAGCTGAACACTGAAATTCTTTGCCAAAAAGTACACAAGAGCTTTCTAAAACAAAAACGTGTTGATCCTTCATAAACTGAATTACTAAGGAGGACTAAGAGGGCCACCAAAAGGTCCTACCTACAGTTTATGAGGACAACACATGAAATTTATTGTCAAGTATTAAAGACAGATATCCCACAGCAAAACACTTTACTGTAAGCATGGGCCTAAGCAAGTCAGTGTAACTACCAACCTTTAGTACTCACCTTTCAGAGGTATAAGTAAAAGAGCTATGAAGCATGTTACTGGTTTTAACCTTTCCAAAAGCACACAGATTTATCTACGAGTTTGCCTGCAGTATTGTTACACAAGTCCGTTGGTAACAAAATATACCACACTATACATAGTCTCTAATTAAGGCTTGTAATTCTGCCTGCTAAGAGAAAAATACTTTACTCCATAAACTTTGCATATCCACTGAATATACTAAGAAAAGACACAAGCTTACAGGCAGTTTGATTTTATTCAATTATATAGTTTTGCCTTAACTGATAGTACATTAGCAACTCAATCACCACTCAATGTTATAAGATGCTCCCATAATAAGCATGAAAAATAGCTTGTATGTATTAAATTTACATAAATAGACACAAAAAAAATTGTCCTAGGGAAAAGATACAGCTTCCAATTTTTGACACACACATCTACACTTTTTCAAATGAATGCTTCTTGTTCTGGTCATCAGCAGGAAACGGTTCTGATAAACCTCCAGAAGGCAAATGTTCTCAGTCAAACAAGTCTACTTGACAACTGCACACCAGCCAAAGACTTAAGTTAAACTCTGTCTAGCAGAGAGACAATTAAATACTTTTACTCCAGTGATGGTGAAAAAAAATGTGGTAGTATGTACTTGTAGTCCATTTATTGGCTGACAGTATTCTGGATTGCCTTATTTTTGTAATTAGGCTTAGATATCTTCCTAACTGTTCAGTAACTCCAAACATACTAAGGAAATACAATCTTTTTCTTCAACAAAGCTTGTGAGAGGCCAATCACAATAAGCTCTTCACATAAAAGTTCTTTTGATCCTACACATCCCACTTAGCAGTATGCAGTGAACTACTGATAAATGAGAGAAGATACATAGATAAGGATAAATCAAGACAAAGGTATGTTAAATGTAATCTTCCACCATAACATATGAGTGAAGAATATACCACTGTAACTACATTTTTAAGAATAAGTCTAAAAAGCATATTCAAGAATAAAAAAAGAAATGGCAAATCATTGTTCTTCCTATTTTCATTAGCATTTCAGTACATTTCAGCATCTAAAAATAAGCTTGGAAACACATAACTGTTCAAACATCATGTTAATCCCAGAGGACTTTGAAGCCATCTCTGCTTATGAAAAGAAATTAGTGTATTTTGTTTACTTGAATAAGCTCAGGTCCTCACTAAACCATCCTGAAAAAACACTTCCAGGATTTCTGCAATGTTCTCTAAACAACCTTCACTACACTGCTTTTCCATTCAAGTCTAATTATTTCAGAACTTCTATATTAAAACCTAGATAGCTTCTTTTCCCTGCAAAAGAGCATTTTGCTTTCTTAATGGGGGTCTCTATGTCTTGCTGCCATCAAAGAACTAATGTGCAGTTTACTAAGCACCAGTTCCCTAAGCAGCAGAAACAGTTCCTTAGTTCATCAGAGAGGTTCTTTTGAACCAAGTTTTTTTCCCTCCTTTTTTATTTTGTGGGATGCTTATACATTCAAACAAAAGAATAAAGACACCTGAAATGTGAAACTCTTTCAAGTTCCTAATGGCGGGATTTTTGCTATTGTTTTTGTGCCGAAAACATGGAATAAACTACTCTACAATTTTGAAGATATGACACTTCCCTTCTAAAGAGCTTTGAGAAAACAGACAGTTTACTTAATCTAATCATAACGTTAGAAATTTTCAAGAACTCTGATGTTAACCCAAAGCACAACGTACACATTCAGCTATTACCTACCTGCTTTTCATGTTTTCAGCAACCCAGTGAGAACTCTTACTCAGTATATCTTCTGTCTCTGCTTCATTTTCTTAAGCAAGAGCAAAAAAAAGCTATTTTCGGAAAAAAATTCTTAAGAGGTAAGGCTCTTGTTAGAGGAAAAGATCAGTCTATTAAAAAGAGCAGCACTTGCTTTGAATTTACTACAGTGTGCTAGGGAGGTTCTGAAATCGTATCATTCTAGACTGCTGGTTTGGGTTTGTATGGTGGGGTTTTGGTAGTGGGGGAGGGGCTGCAGGGGTGGCTCCTGTGAGAAGCTGCTAGAAGCTTCCCCGGCTCCAAGTCAGACCTGCCTCTGGCCAAGGCTGAGCCCATCAGCAATGGTGGTAGTGCCTCTGGGAGAACAGGTTTAAGAAGGGGAAAAAACCTGCAGTGGGGGAGGAGATTGAAATGTGTGAGAAACCCCTGTGCCGATACCGAGGTCAGTGAAAAAGGAGGGGGAGGAGGTGCGCCAGAAGAGGGGATGCCCCTGCAGCCCATGGCGAGACGGCAGGCTGTCCCCCCCCAGCCCATGGGGGGAGCGGGGGACCAGATGCCCACCTGCAGCCCGGGGAGGAGCCCATGTCAGAGCAGGTGGATGCCCCATGGTCGTGACTCCATGGGAAATCCCATGCTGGAACAGCCCATGGGAAGGCCTGCAGCCCATGGGAAGGACTCAGGTTGGGAAAGTTCATGGAAGACTGTCTCCCGTTAGAGGGACCCCACACTGGAGCAGGGGACGAGTGCAGAGTCCTCCCCCTGAGGAGGAAGGAGCTGCAGAGACAACATGTGATGAACTGACCCCAACCCCCATTTTCCATCCCCCTGCACCACTGCAGGAGGGAGGAGGTAGAGAAAATCATGAGTGGAGTTGAGCCAGGAAGGACAGAGGAGTGGGGGGAAGGTGTTATAAGATTTGGTTTTATTTCCCATTATCCTGTTTTGATGTGATTGGCAACAACTTAAAATGATGGGTTTTTTCCCCAAGTCGAGCCTGGATTTTTGCGTGTGACCATAATCCATGTGTGATCGCTCCCTGTCCTTGTCTTGCCCCACAAGCTTTTATTTATATTTTCTCCTCCCTGTCCCACCAGGGGGGAGGCATGAGCGAGCAGCTCCATGGTGCTTTGTTGCCGACTGGGCTTAAACCACAACAACTGCAACAATTCTTTAAAAACAAAAAAGGAAGAAAAAATATTCCAGCCTTGGAACCAACTGCAATCTTCTTTCCACACACAGCCCACTTACTGTTTTAAGGATTAAAATCTTAACAGTTGAATGATCAATAAATTAAAGATTACAGATTAAAAGCAGCAGTGACTACCTCATAACTTGCTTTCACACAAAGACAGAAGGAAAAACTGATTTATTTCCAGAAGCAGCTCAAGCAGAAATTCCTTTAGTTGGTATTTGATTAGTGGTTAGGCATCCTGCAGAGGAGATAAGTTTGGGCGATGGAGAAATTTGTCAAAGGGAAAGGGAGGAACACTAAAGGAGAGAGAAGAGCTGAATGGGGAATATGAGGTTTAAGGGAAGTAGAGGGTCATGTAATAGAAGAAGTTAATCTAACAATAAATTAAGAGGTGAGCAAGAAAGGTACAGTTCATGTATACCAAATGGCTATTGCTGAACTACCTGATCACAAAATACCAATTTGTATACTAACAGACCAGCAGAAACATACAAACACCAGTAGACAGTGCACAACTGATAAAAGCCTATTAAAAGTCTCCTTTCAGTTCTTAAAAAAGTCTGTTCTAACCTTTCAAACTTGAGTATCTGCCCAACCAGAACAGGCTATAATGAAAGAAGCCAGATTAAGAGTAAGATCCTGGAAGTGTAGCCATTTTACCAGAATAAATATGCATTTACATATAAACTTTACACATTAAAACGCATACATTGTATGACCCTCAGGACTAACATATAAAAACTGTTTAAGTTGTTTCCTTACACAAGTCCTGAAGTTGCCATAAGCACCATAAACATACTTGTATAACGTTGTCCATGAGGGAAATATTAATTCAACACAATGAAAAGTTTAAGGCAAAACAGTAGTTATAAAATCAATTTACTTTAAACATCAGCACTCCTGCAAGCTGCTGTATAAATGCAGCCATTATAACTCATGCTCTTGAGAGAAACCCACACAATTCTCCTGCACTGGAGTATATGGTTACCAGTTATACACAAAACATCTGGCACACATGTCTTGCTGCTCACAAGAAAACAGTACATCAACAATGGAATGCCAGCATGAGGAATACAAATACAATTTTAAGATATTGCAGGAAATATATTACCACAACCGTAACTGGCAAGGGTAACTGCTCAAACTAGAATACATACATAATTCAAGTAACTCCATTCAGGAGGGCTAAACTTGAACTACAGCAGGCTCAAAACAGACAGGAAATTAAGAGTGCCTCATTTAGGATAACAAAACAAAGACTGACCATAGGCCTAATCACTGCTCTCAAAGCACAAAGGGAGTAACTGCTAGAGATAGGGAAAAATTGTTAGGCTTACATTTTAAAAGGGGAAGGATGGTATACCCCACAAGCAAGTACAACCTACCTAACTGTTAGAATAAAGTCCTGGCACTGTCTCAAATAGGAGAAGAAAACCAGCAAAAAAACAAAATTCAACTAAATCCTAGAACTTGATGTAGCTGCTTTTAACAAATTGAACCTTGGGACCCAAATCCCTTCAAATTTGGAAACAAATTCAGAAGAACTGAAAGATATAAAAAAAAATGAGAACGATATTAAAAGAACCCACTAGTTCTACCGGCTAATAAATGTATTTTTACCTTACAACGATGATGCAAGCTCCTGTGTTGGTTTTCACTATTATTCCTTCTATCTGTTGTTTATTGCAAAGACACTATAGCTTTTCAGACCACTAATGTAAGAGGACAACTTGAAAAGTTAACTACATATTCAGAATTCTTTAAGCACTAGTAGTAAATTAGAGACATACTTTACTACACTGGTTCTTTAGTGACTTCAGAGTAAGTTATTTAATAATGATACTTCAAGCTTTTTGCACAGCTGTAAATGAACAGCTGTAAGACTGAGTAATTTGTAAACAAAGTAAGAGTTGCCACTGAATAGTATCTTTGAAAGTTGAAATGGGTTGAAATAGTAGCTGAGTTTATTAGTAGTTACATATATAATAAAAATGTTTTTACCAAAACCCACTGATCAGATTAAAAAGTTCTCTTGCTCCACATCAAGTAATTAGTGTTTAAAAAAAAAAAAAAAAAAAAACCACTGTCTTGCAAACTATTTCTGAATGTACTTTATAGTAAACAGTCTTTAACTAGAGGAATTGTCAGACCATTTAAGTTTTACCAGACATACAAAGTAAGTTCAAGATACTTTAAATGAAAATTAATTTAAATATGGTATAACGCACACACAATAACCCTCAAAACTGTATCCAATATTACTCTTTCAAACCATAACTTGGATGTTTTTAAATCTGTAACTACTCATGAAGTAAACAGTTTTCTAAGCAAGGTAAATGTTACAAATATTTTTCAGAAGTTTAGTATATACATTTATAATGCTTTTTAGATTGCCCATCTAAAGCCATGTATTTCTGTTTCCATAGTTTACCTTCCACTTTATGGAACCAGAAATTCACCATACTGTGCTATGAAAAATGTTCTCTCCTACTGCAACAATAAGAAATTAATGTGAATCCTAAAATTCCTTCAATGACAAAAAAGTAAAAAAATGAATTTCATCTTGAAATACTTTGGTTACATAAACAGTCATTTACCAAGAAGTTAAAAGTATTCAGAAGCAAAACATGAAGTAAACTGAGTAGTTCTGATAAAAGATTCAGAAAAAGCAGAACAATGACGTATTAAAAAATACCCAAATTTACTGCGTTTGTAAGTGAAGGAAACATTTTACACATCATTACAAATAAAACATGTCTAGCAAAACAGATGTGCAAATACCAGTGATTACAGATTAAAAACAGTTTGGGTCAGGAATAAGGGTGTTAAAATACAGGCAGTCTGCAGACTCACATTAAATATGGTGTTCCTCTACTTACTGCACAAAAAAGGAATCTACTAGAAGACTGCTAAGCGTATCCTTGAAGAAGCAGTCAATCATCAACTTTACAAACATAGATTTAGCTCTCAAAACAGTGACAACAATTAACACTGGTTTCATTCAATATAGCCAAAGTATATCATTACATCTATGACTAACTGCTTTCATCTAGTCAGTTGAACACATACAAGACTACTAAGGATTTCAACTATGAAAATCAAACGATTATATATGAAAGGAAAATTCTGATTAGTTTCTTATCCCAAATCCTTAAAAAAAAATTAACTTACCAGCTTAATTGCCACATACTCATTTGTGTATAAATTTTTTCCTTGAAAAAAGAACAAAAACAAGAGTGTGAGACATTCGCTTTCCTGTTCAATTATAATGCCATTTAAACCTCAAAAAAGTCTTTGAAACACTTCTGATCTAAGATGGTAGGTATTCTGGTAGTGACTTAAAAAATGTGGCTTCATTATTCTGGTACCATACCTCAAAGAGAACTTCATTCGTGAATAGTGTAAGAAGTGGCGGTTTCTCTGAGAGAAAGTTTCAGCTATTTCACTGAGTTTGCAAAATTTTTATACACTAGAAAAGCTTGAAAATTGGTAAATTACTCTAAGTGGAATGTGATATCCTACACTTTCATATTTATTGCTGATAACTATTTAAAATTTATTTTTAAATTATCAAATGGTTTTGGAACACCAGACACTAATTACAGTTAGAATTAACTAGGGCTATTTTTTCCTCAATTCCATAATTTACTAAGCTTAAAGTCAGGACAAACAGGGCGAGAATATTACTGAGTTAAATGCTTACACCATTTGGAAAATGCATATGCTGCTTTAAAAGTGATTCTGGAACTGGTTAAGAGTATTTCAACAAGCATTACCTCAAACTGTATGCAATGATTACAATATTAAACAAGCTTTACAGTTGTAAAATTAAAAAGTAGCAGATAAAGGAAAAAACTAGTTGTCACTTCTGATACTTTTAGTTTCTCTACAGTCATCAAATGAGCTTAGTGTGTATTATTTTTAATGACAGTCCTACTTTTTTCTCTGCAGTATTACTCAGGTCTGAATTTCCCATGTTTAGGTCAGTTTTGTTAATGAAATCAAAGAGGGAAAAGACATGGACCAAGACAAAATAGTTCCCTGTGAAGACAGTTACATTTATAGTCAAAGACTATGATCTCAGCTCTAATTCTTCTTTTTAAAAATAGAGTACTCTTGCAAAGCTGAAAAAAAGATGGATTCAAATCATGTGTCTGTTAAAGGATCAATCTACAACAAGCAAGATACCTGAAGGCTGTACAATAGTAAACACAGAAACAGCAGCATGCCCTAATTGGACCACCAAAAGAATGGATAATTCCAAGACCTATCCAGGGACTACAGTGGAAATTCAGGCATCTTAAATAGTTATTTCTTATCTTATGATCATTTGAGCTACATTTTTGACAAAAAGTGTACTTTTTTTTGAAGTTGCTTTTGTGTCTTTGCATACTATTACAATCTAGAAGACATTAAAAGAAACTCTTGCAGAGGCCCTGCTCATTCAGTCTATTAGATACATAAATCAGCTACTGGAGTAGCTAACAAATCCAATTACAGTTAAGCAACTGGATATTGGGTTTCAGTAGCCAAATGCAGTAATGACAGGCTTATTCTGAAGAAATATCAGAAGGGACATTATGATTTTCCATGTGGTGAATCAAGACAGTTGTCTCTTTAAAATATGGAAGACAGCAGATTTGACACCACTGTTGATCTATCTCTAAACACAGAACAGGTAATGCATAATGCATCACATGCAGCAGCAACAAGCTTTCTTTTACTACCCCATCAGTTCATCTTAACTGTAACTCAGAAGAGCCTTAATCTTAACAGCTAAATATTCAAAACAATTTAGTCCTTGGACAGTTAATGGTTGCACATCACAGACACTCATTTGCTACAGATGGCCAATTTACCATTTGATCCACAAGCCACTACAGAAGTCTGGCCATTCTGTTCTTCTCAGGAAGAACTACAATGGCTACCGATTCGTAACTGAATTTTTATCTCCTGAAGTGCAACTTCAGCACTCCTTAACAATTTTATTCCTCCTTCAAGTCTTTAAGATTTGACCCTAAGACACATGACCAAAATATATTCCAGTTTGCAGAAGTACATAAGACAATTTAAGACCTTGTATACATCTTTGTAGGAAAGATGCCCACTTTAAATTACTTGCTACTGTAGTAATGTAAATGCAAAAATAATAAATCTACATCAAATCTGCAATACTAATATTAAATCCTTCTTTCAGTAAATTACACTTAAAACATCTTATCCCACAAATAACAATAAATAAGGTTCTGAAATATCTACTATATATGCAAAAAAAAGCAGACATTAAAAAGAGTAAGCCTTCACCTGTCCTGGTTGCTGTTGCAGGACAGTACACTACACTATTATCTTCCTCTTATTTCTTTTACTCATTTGTCCTATTTTATTTCAGTACTATCAGACTTTAAGTCTTAACTACTCTAAAACTGTATTTAGAACCGAAAAGATGATTTCACTCTGTATCTCCTGCAAGCAAATGAGTTAAACTGATACTGATCTGAAACAGATAATCAATTCTGTACGTTGTGATCACTTCAAGATAACAGACAGGAAAAAAATTAATTGTATTAGTTTACAGTTGCCTTCAGTAGTAAATGTGACATTAATTATACTGGCTTGATTTAGTTCATGGAGAGGTTTAAAAGAAAAATTATCATTCAAAGCCAGTTTAGAATAGGTTAGGAGAAGTTGAAGACAGTTTCAGCTTGACTTGTGAACTGTAGAAGCACATACATAACACTGTAAAGGTCAAAATAATCAATCTTGTTTAACTTTCAGTAGGAATAACAAGAGCACGTCTTGCTCAGTCTGTGTTAAATTCAGTATCCTCCGTCAGAGCTCCAGCGATATTCTCTTTCATCCTTCTACAGTATTAACATGCTAAGCTTGTTTACATTCTGACTCAAACTAGATATAAGGCCCCCAGAAACCACTATATTAAAAACATGTTATATTTTATGCATGTTATAAACATACTTATAACATGTTTATATATTTTATGCAAGCACTATATTGAAAACATTGTCTGAAGGACAATAAGTAGTATTTCTATCAGAGGCAGAAGATCAACAGAAACACAACACCTACATAGCCCACCTATTCTCAAATACCCTACTTTCAAACCCATCTGTCTTTAAACCTTGAAACAGTGCATTAACTCAAGGCTTCCAGGAATACTGGAATAAATTCTTGTCATTAAGTGTCAAGTTATATTTGTTAACACATACAGAATTCCCAGATCTCGAAAACTCTGGCTAATCATGCTGTTGTCATGGAAATTTAAATCACCAAAACTAAATATGTACCCTTCCAAAAGCATAGACCCATCATTTAGTGTCTATTTTAATAAATGGTAAAATTTCCAGCTTTTATGCCCAAATTCTTCAAAACTCCACAGGTCTTTCTCAGTCTGTCCCTTCTTCATAATTTGATTTTCATCCATCTGTTCAGCAAGGAACTAAGTGTCTGAATTACCCACCTCCCAGATTCTCTCTACAGATAGATTCTCACTGCCCCTGTGTAACAGCAGCTCACTGTTTAGCCTCACTACACTGCTGCTGATGGAAAGGAAACCAAGGAATCCCAAGAGCTTACTGCCATTAAAAAAATCACTGTAGTGTCTGCAAGAGATTTCCAAGACCACAGTACTATAAGCTGGACTTACAGGACGAGGACGTGTTTCACATACACTTAGCCCCAAACACATCTAAATGAACTGCTTCAGGAAGCCAGGAAATGTAGCAAAACACAATAACCATGAAGTAATTCCCCATGTCTTGGAAGACACAACTGACCGAATTTAGGACAGCACTGCACACAGCTACAAAACACTTTTAGTCCCAGAAAGTCTCCTGCTGTGGAGATTCTTAATATGTGATAGAGCTTGCATTGGCCGGGGTCAAGCCACAAAAGATGCGCAAGGCAAATTTAACCTACCTGAAGCTTAAACTAGTTTGAAGAGCTGTGTGGTGTGTTTATGTAGACATTTTCATACCTAGACTGCATACAATGGCCTTGAATAATGTAAACTGAAATAAAGAGACAAGGATCTTACCTAACCGTAGTTCTCCAAAATTACCACATCCAATTTTTTTGCCAACTCTGAAGTTAGGGCCAACCATTAACACTCCAGAATTTGAAGAACCAGTTCCACGTGGATTATGGCCTGACCTCCCACTAGGCCGTGCAATTCTTTCATCCAGCTTGTCCTTGTCTTTCTTTCTGTTATCCATGTCAAGTTTATGGTACTCCACTTTGATTTCTTCCTCTTTTTAAAAATCAGTATAAGCAAAGTCCAATTGGACAAGGTGAGAATGAAAACATCACCAGTGAAGTGCCCAGCTGGTTACTGTCAGTAAGCAGTCAACAGCAGCCTGTTCATCCCATTCGCAAAGCCTTGGTAGTATTCTGTAGTAAAACTATATCTCCAGAATGCACAACACCACCAATATTTACTATTATTTGCAGGAATTCTGTTAAAGAAAAACAAAAATTATTCAACACAGTAAGATTCTTCTACAAAATTAACTCTCCCTTCAACTAGTCATACAATCAAGCTGTAACTAATTATATTTGCTTTACAGAACCTCTATGAAAAGCACTACTGTAAGGTTAAAGCCTCTGATTCTAGCACATAATAGCAACAGATACTGGTGTGACTGAAGTAAGCTTATAAATCTCAAGGCTTAATGCAACAGGTATTGTCAAAAAAAAAAAAACACCAAACAAACAAACAAAAAAAACCCCAACAAAACCCACCAAACCCTATCAAACTACTTCCTGAGTAGATAAACACACTTAAAATCAACATTTAGAAACTCACTGCAACTTATGCCAGCTCTGCAAAAGAAAGAGTTTTATTTCTGGGGGTTTTTTCCCCCGAGTAGTATCTGTTGATCTATGGAAATGCTCAAGCCGAACAGTTATTGAAGTTATAGAAAGATATTCAAACTTGAAACAATTCCATTATCTTTTCTGATTTATAATTTCCGAGATGCAGTTTATCAACTCATGGCAGGGCTACTTCAGTCCTTTCAGTAACTCCTAGAGTCTGAAAATAAAATATATTTACTTATTCTCTCCTGCCCCATTCAATTATGTCATAAATATGCTTCCCCACTCCCCTTATCCACCATTTAGCATCACTGCCTAGACACAAATTCCTACATGGATTCAGCAAAACTTGCAAGCTAGCTTACTACTGCAATAAAAAATCCCGAGAAAGCTTTCATTTTTACCTCGCCCGTAAGAATAGTGTATATTTTTCTCTATTTAACAACAGTGGTTTAAAAACGCAAAATTCAGAAGACAGTCAGCTACTACTTCAGCAAAATTTCAGGGTGACTTAAATACCTGTTCAAAATTATTTTGTTACGTTTGCTTCAATGCTGGAAATACCCTGTAGTGAAATAAAACATCCTCTGAAAAAATAACGTATTTTGTGTGGTACAGCCTATTTTAAAGATAGTTATCAGGAGCTTGTATTAAACACTTTGAACTGAAGACACTTTCATTTCTTAAACTCATTTCTCACGAAGTAAAATTATTACTCACATAATAGCTTATTACAACATGTAAAAAATCAGAAAGCCAGTAGAGAAAAGATACCAAAGAATATGAATAACCACCCAAATAACTGCATCTGCTGAATCACAGATATTCATAGCATGGTCATAACTAGATATTTAAAAATCACTAATCAACAACTGACTAACCTATCACCTGAACGATGAAGCACATGGAAATCTTTTTGGCGAAGAAACATGATCACCTTAACTATGAAAGGGGGGAATGAAAGACTTTTTCTGAGAACAATCAAAACACACAAATGCAGGTTCCAGTCTAAGTAGACTTGCTCAATGCAAGGGAAAAGGACTTCAGCAGTGAGTAATGAATGCAGTGGTGTGGTATGGTATAGAGGGAAGCATTTCAGAGAAAAATACAAGCACCTCTCGCTACAACATAATCTTGCAGGTTCAAGCACCACCACTAGATACCCTAAAGTCACTTTCCAAACCACAAATCTGAGAGGAATAGGTAATTTTTCCTCACCCACTTTGCTACAAAAGTGAGAGAAGGAATAAGAAAACTAGAAATGGAGAGCATTGAGGTGGGAATTCAAGGGTACCATTTAGTACTTAGAAAGACAGTCAGTACATTTGATGCAGCACAATACATAAATGTTTTAAGTACCAAAGAAAAAAGACTTATGTTCCATGTCTTAGTGGTTCTCCAGTAAGAAATAACAAGGTAAACAGTCCTAGAATTTTTACTGCTAATACACAGACTTCATGGCAAATAGAAGCAATGCACCTAAGAACAGCATATTACTGCCATCACCAGAGAGTAAAAAAGCATAGACAGTTATTAAGACAATGGTTTGGTAATCTCAGCAGAGTGGAAGTCAAACTTCCTGGCACTATTTTGCACATACCAAAATCTTCATACTACCAAGCACTGAAAGACATTACCTTGGAACAGTGAAAGGCCAGAAAGGCAACTAACGGTTCGTACCAATGATACCAATGGGCTCCGCAACAGAGCACTAGAACTACAGAACGGACTGGGTATGCAGGCAAATCTGAAGAAATTAAAATCTGATTTCAGAGTTAACAAGGTTCTTCGCTTACAAATTTTCCATAGCTTACCTCTTGATATATATATAAAATCTAATCACATGTCAAATAAGTTTAAAATTGTATTTTTCTAATGCATCACAACATAAGGCTGTGGAAAGGCTGTGGATGTTGTCTACCTGGACTTTAGTAAGGCCTTTGACACTGTCTCTCACAGCACAGTCCTTGAGCAGCTGGTGGCTCATGGCTTAGACAAGTGTACTCTTCACTGGGTAAAAAACTGGCTGGATGGACGAGCCCAGAGGGTTGCAGAAAATGGAGTTACATCCAGCTGGTGGCCGGTCACAAGTGGTGTTCCCCAGGGCTCAGTACTGCAGCCAGTTTTCTTTAATACCTTTATGAATGATGTGGACCAAGGGATCAAGTGCACCCTCAGTAAGTTTGACAACACCACCAAGTTGGGTGGGGGCACTGATCTGCTTGAGGGAAGAAAGGCTCTACAGAGGGATCTGGACAGGCTGGATTGATGGGCTGAGGCCAGTCGTATGAGGTTCAACAAGGCCAAGTGCCGGGTCCTGCACTTGGGTCACGGCAACCCCATGCAGTGCTACAGGCTTGGGGAAGAGTGGCTGGAAAGCTGCCCGGCAGAGAAAGACCTGGGGGTGCTGGTTGACAGCCGGCTGTATATGAGCCAGCAGTGTGCCCAGGTGGCCAAGAAGGCCAATGGCATCCTGGCCTGCATCAGAAATAGCGTGGCCAGCAGGAGCAGGGAGGTGATTGTTCCCCTGTATTCAGCACTGGTGAGGCCGCACCTCGAGTGCTGTGTTCAGTTTTGGGCCCCTCACTACAGGAAAGACATGGAGGTGCTGGAGCGTGTCCAGAGAAGGGCAACAAAGCTGGGGGAGGGCCTGGAGCACAAGTCTTATGAGGAGCGGCTGAGGGAGTTTGGATTGTTTAGCCTGGAGAAAAGGAGGCTGAGGGGACACCTTGTAGCTCTCTACAACTACCTGAAAGGAGGCTGTAGAGAGGTGGGTACTGGTCTCTTCTATCAAGTAACCAGTGATAGGATGAGAGGAAACGGCCTCAAGTTGCGCCAGGGGAGGTTTAGATTGGGTATTAGGAAAAATTTCTTTACTGGAAGGGTTGTCAGATATTGGAACAGGCTGCCCAGGGAAGTGGTTGAGTCACCATCCCTGGATGTGTTCAAAAAACACATAGACAAGGCACTTCAGGACATGGTTTAGTGGGCAAGTTTGATGGTTAGACTCGATCTTAAGGGTCTTTTCCAACCTTAACAATTCTATGATTCTATAACTGCAGAAGAATAAAACAGTTTTCGTTTTGTCACCTATTTCAGTTTTCCCCATTTTGTCTTTGTATTTAACTATGACCTGAGCACACCATGTAGCCTTGCTAACTGAGCAGAAAACTTAGCTATAACAGGCTGGGTTCTGAGGATGCTGAGAAGTAAGTCGTGATGCATCAGGAACATGGAATAACAAACAGGCAACATCAGAACAAAGGGCACCATAAATTTAGTAGCAGCTGTAAGGCAACAGTGATCTCTAAGAAAGCAGCTGTGAGCCAAAGTCCATCATCACCAGAAAAGCTTCCAATATCACACTGTTTCAGCTCATGTAGCAATAAAACAGTACCAGAGGAGCCAAGCTGGGAGCTCAAAGACAGATTAATTAGTATTTATGCAAAGCACAGTAGCTGCTCTGCATGCATGCTTGTCCAGTTGAAGCCTAGTAGTTAACAAGACACTAAAGCTTTACCACTAAAAAATTAATTTGCACAATACATTTTTTTAACCCATTGTTTTGTGTTTGTATGGTGGGGTTTTGGTAGTGGGGGAGGGGCTGCAGGGGTGGCTCCTGTGAGAAGCTGCTAGAAGCTTCCCCGGCTCCAAGTCAGATCTGCCTCTGGCCAAGGCTGAGCCCATCAGCAATGGTGGTAGTGCCTCTGGGAGAACAGGTTTAAGAAGGGGAAAAAACCTGCAGTGGGGGAGGAGATTGGAATGTGAGAGAAACCCCTGTACAGATACTGAGGTCAGTGAAGAAGGAAGCGGAGGAGGTGCACTGGGGGAGGTTGATGCCCCTGCAGCCCATGGTGAGATGGCAGGCTGTCCCCCCTCCAGCCCATGGAGGGGAGCAGGGGAGCAGAAGCCCACCCGCAGCCTGGGGAGGAGCCCACACTGGAGCAAGGTGGATGCCCCCAAAGATGGCCATGACTCCATAGGAAAGCCCACGCTGGAGCAGCCTGTGCCTGAGGGACTGCAGCCTGTGAACAGGACCCATGCTGGAGCAGCTCATGAAGTACTGCAGTCCATCGGAGGGACCCCACACTGCAGCAGGGGAAGAGTGAGGAGTCCTCCCCCTGGGGAAGAAGGAACAGCAGAGACAACATGTGATGAACCGACCCCAACCCCCATTCCCCTGTGCTGCTGGAGGGGAGAAGGTGGAGAAATCAGGAGTGGAGCTGAGCTGGGAAGGAGGGAGGGGTGGGGGTAAGGTGTTCCAAGGTTTGGTTTTACTTGTCATTATCCTGTATTTATGTGATTGACAACAAATTAAAATGATTGTTTTTTCCCCAAGACAAGTCTGGGTTTTGCCCATGACCATAACTGGTGCATGATCCCTCCCTGTCATTGTCTAGACCCACTTTTGTTCCATTTTTCTCCTCCCCATCCCACCAGGGGGGAGGACTGAGTGAGTAGCTTCGTGGTACTTTGATGCTGGCTGGGCTTAAACCATGACACTCATCTTTAATCACAGGAATATCTTTAATTTGGAAAATCCAAATCATAACTAAGCCCACCCCTTAAAAGTATTAAGTTACCAGAGATTAAGACTTCCACTATGCTTAGAATCTTGATTTTAAAAATATCCTATCTCCACACCAAAATACCTTTTTCCAAAATTTAAGTCTAATTTTAGATACCAGTTTATTAAGCACTAATGGCACTGGACTTCCTCAAGTCAGTTTATACTAATACTACAGCTTGTCGTGGAAGGTGGCAAAGCTGAGCTACATGAGCATGTAGACCACACTCGAATGAAATGTAAACAGCACATGGCAATAATGGGATAAGATTGTGAGGCTATAATAGCACAGGAATGTATATAAAATATAGAGGCTATTAATATATTTTGGAGGCCTTTAAGGACTTTGTTTAGCTACTTAAAAGTAGTCATTCATGATAAAGCAGAACTCATAACTTAATGTTTTTGCTTAATATTGACCTATTGTCCGACTGGAGGAATAAGAAGATTCAGAAAACTCCACAGCCAGTTTGAGCCAGGAAAAGGAGACATAGCAACCACTACACTAAAAACCAGGAAAGAGAAAGAACCCACCTAGAGGTGAGAAAAAGGACCCAGTGAGAGAATAGACAACCCCAGACCCAAATATTACTATTGGACCAGACTATGGTTTGAGGGGCAGGAATCTAGAATGTAAGAGTGTAATTGCCCAGGCATTTTAGTGTTTGGGGTCCCTCTTTGGAAGCACCCAGCTTGAACTGTCTAAATTTGTACAACATGGATAAAAAGCATAATTTATTCTGTTTTGGAGGTCTTGATCAGAGATTCTTCTTCAGAGAACCTAGGGTTGAGCATGAGAGAAGAAGCATTGGGGCACGGCGGGGGGGGGGGGGGGGGGGGAGGGGGGGGGA
>NW_010972586.1:1368938-1387328 GCF_000737465.1 Haliaeetus leucocephalus
AAAAAAGCTTGGGGGGCGGGGGGGGGGGGGGGTGTCAGGAGGGGCATCCGTCAGCTCACTGGAGTTGCCCACTGAGAAGGGAGTCCAGTCCTAGCAGTTAAAGTCTCAGGTGGTGTGTGTGCGACTCCTTGATTGGTATGTGAATGCTCAGGCAGCGGCTTCTCCCTTAACAAGTGTTCATCAAGAGAACATTTTCCTGATTATTCAATACACAGCCTCAGACACTGAAAATGTCTTACTATATGCTGCACATTTATACAAATATCAAATCAGATGCTCTTTTAAGCCATTTATAAGTTAACACATTAACTGAAACAGCCTATTTGAAACAGAATCCTGTCAAAGAAACTATTGCCAATGTTTTTTAATTCCAGCCTTCACTCAAACTCAAGTTACAGAAGTTTTCATTAGCTTCAAAAACTGAGCTCATATATGGGAAATCTCTTTTTGCCTTTTTTTAATCTTCTGTGAGGTGCCCACCCAGCTGCTCTCTCACTCCCCCTCCTCAAAAGGGCAGTGGGAAGAAAATAGGATGAAAATCTCATGGGTCAACACCAAGACAGGGAGATCACTTACCAGTTAGAGTCATGGGAAAAGAGACTTGACTTGGGCAAGATTGATTTAATTTGTCACCAATTAGAGTAAGATGGTGAGAAATAAAGACAAAGCTAAAAACATCTTTCCCCCACCTCCCTTCTTCCCAGGCTCAACTTCAATCCTTCACTTCCTACTCCTCTACCTCCTTCCCTCTGCTGAGTGGCACAGGGGGATGGGGAATGGAGGTTGTGGTCAGTCTGTAACAGCTACTTTCTGCTGCTCCTGCCTCTTCATACTGTTTCCCTGCTCCAACATGGGGTCCCATCTACAGGAGACAGTCCTTCAAGAACTGCTCCAGCATGGGTCCTCACCACAGGGTGCAGTCCTTCAGGAACAGACTGTTCCAGCATGGGTCCCCCATGGGGCACAAGTTCTGCCAGCAAACCTGCTCCAGTGTGGGCTCTTCTCCATGGGCCACAGCTCCTGCCAGCAGCTGGCTCTGGCATGGGCTCTCCACAGGCTGCAACTTCCTTCAGGACATATCCACCTGTTCCGGTGTGGGGTCCTCCACGGGCTGCAGGTAGGTATCTGCTCCACTGTGGTTCTCCGTGGGCTGCAGGGGAACAAACTGCACCACCAGGGTCTTCTCCATCGGCTTCAGGGGAATCTCTGCTTTGGTGCCTGAAGCACCTCTCCCCTCTCCTTCACCAACCTTGGTGTCTGCAGGGCTGTTTCTCTCACAGCTGTTGCACAGCTTTTTTTACCTTTTCTTAATATGTTTTCCCACAGGCACCACCACCTTCACTGCCTGGCTTAGCTGTGCCCCACGGTGTCTGGCACAGGGCAGCCCAAGCCAAGCCTCACAGAGGCCCCTGCAGCCCCCCTGCCAGCACCTGGGCACAGACATGTAGTGCATTTACAAGAGCAACACTCATGTCTTACAAATTTGTGAAATTCCAACCACTACATGGGAGTAACTGCTTTTTTAAAGCAGCAAGTGCTTCCAGGAGAAATAGCGTACCACGCACTTTTCAATTTAAGAAACTACTGCTTCTGAAACTTTTGTGTCTGCACACAGACCCACCACAACCTGTTTGCCAAATGTCATTTTAAAAACTGGGAATGCAGTAATAGAAAAGGTAAGTTACAATGGATTCAAGGGATAAAGATAAATACTGAAGCTTCTACTGAAGCTTATCAAGTAGATTAGTTTTGTAAACGGTATTAGCATTTTGACAGCAAATCACAAAGCATGAAAAAAACTAATAAAACCCAAAAAAATAAATAGTAAATAAACTGATTGCTGATTTCCTTCCTAAAAAAATATTTTCTCATAACGTTTAAGTAATGCTTTACTGAGTGTTTTACTGAAATTTAAGGCAACAATGCATGAAACCAAATACATTAACAACACAAATTTCAGTTTCCAAAAATGCATCTATTGCATGGACAAACCTATTATATGGTAACTTAGGCCCTTCCCTCTTCTGCTGTTGAACCAAAAGATATTCCAGTTACATTACAGGTATAATTTTTATATAAACTGAAATTAGCACCTTTTATCAGCTTCCTGCTAAACAAACATTGGAAGCCCCGTACATTTTTCACACACTACATGTCAGAAGGAAGACACACAAGCATTCCTATCACAGTTTCTCCAGGACACAAGTGTTCTCTTATAACATTTCCTAATAAAATAATCCAAAGCTGATTTGAAATAAGGAGATCACTTGAGACTTTCTTCATATTGATGTTCCTATACAACATTTTAGGAAGTATTTACCTTAGAAATACAAAAGGCATTCATGGTTTTATTTACACTGCACTTACCTATGACAGAGTTATACTTTTGATGGCAATATCTTTTCTTCACTGTAATACTCACATTCTAGAGGAAAAGCACTAAAAGGCAAAGATGTATATATGCAGTATTTGCAGTTACTTGGGCATGCAAAGACTTCTGATACAGAATGCAAGTAAATTACGAGTTATGTGAATTGCATTAGTTTTCCTAGATTGTTAAGGAAGATCCAGCAGATTTTTTTTCAAAGACTTGACATAATTCATAGGGCTCAGAAGTCAGACACCATTCAAAAGTGTGCATCATCTAAAGTGAAAAAACAATGCATACAGTGTAAGCATTCTAAATTATTTGCATAATCCTCTTCTTGCTATGTGCTAGTTATACAGGCTATATTCTCCTCACATGCAATCTGCCTGAAAAATGTGTTGTCCTCACCCTCATTTCACAGCTTGATTTTGTTTAATTTTCATCTCTGAAATTGGACATCTCTCCACGTGAAAGCAAACCATGGCCTGCACTCTGCTGCCAAAGGAATGGAGAAAAACACATTGGCAATATCAATTGTAGCATACCACGTGGCTGCCTTTGATGCCAGTTTATATTGGAGCTCTAACATGTCTGGTACAGCAGCACTCAGTGGTGGTGTCACTTCGTTCAGGCCACGATAATCTACTGTTAACCTCCAGCCTCCATCAGACTTTTTCACTGGCCATATAGGACTATTAAAAGGTGAATGAGTCTTGCTGACGACTCCTTGGCTCTCTAGTTGATGAAACAGCTTATGGATGGGAGCCAGGGAGTCTCGGTTTGTGCAATATTGCCACTGGTGCACCATCCTGGTAGCGATTGGCACCTGCTGTTCTTCAGCTCGCAGCAATCCCACAATGAAGGGATCTTCTGAGAGGCCAGGCAGGGGAAATAGCTGTTTGATCTTCTCTGTGTTTACAATGGCTATACCACTCACAATCTCAGCTAGACCCAATACACTATTGTAATGCAGAAAGAACATTACTGAAGTTGTGAGGTCAAGTACACAGAAATTTGGAAGTGATAATGCATGTAGATGAATTATAGCATGTTCATTTAATGGAGCAGACAACTGAGCAAATCCTCCTGAGCTGGGAATAGCTACTGTAGTTCCAGAGTGAGCAGTTTAGCCACACCAATGTGTTGGTGAATTCAAGCTAAGAAGTTTTGCCTTTGAATTCTTAAATCACTGAAATCAAATGTGTTAAAGCCAGTACTGGCAGAAATAGTTAATTCTTTATAGACCCAACAAATGCAGTTGTCCTCAGATATTTCTTCATTGCAAATTGGGATTTTGTTTTGAGATGGTATTACTATAGTCTTGTGGCTATGTTTATGTTTATTTGGTTAATAGTATGTGATGATTTTCATCTCTGTCTACATAAATGAGCACAGTTGACCCATAAGCTTCAGACAGACATCAAGGAATATTGTTAGAATTTAAATAAGCTTCTTGCTCAAAAAATACATGATTAAATATCAGTATAATGGCAAACATACCACCAAAGCCAAGTTAACAAAGCAAGATCTTAATTAGAAATTACATCTACAATCCATATAGATTGAGAATAAAAGGTAAAGCAAGACTGGAAAACCTGTAAGGAAGCAGTCAGGGTAACTGAGATGCAAAACTAACATCAGCTAAGAGCTTTTATTTATCTGATGGAATTTAACAGACATTCCCAAACACTGTAGAACGACTGCCTGAAAAGCAAAGAGAGGAGTGAAGACAAGCAAGAAAAGTGAAGACAGTAGTCAGATACATGTTTCAGTTGACTGACAGCAGTCATATGCCTAACACCTGCAGAAAAGTAAAAGGAATCTTGGGCTCAGTTTTAGAAACATAAATTAAAATCAATGGCAAAAGACAGCCAGGCTACTGGTCTGTGTCAACACATGATTTAAATACAGAATGTAAGAGTCAAATTAACCAAATAGGTGATTAAATACTTCTTCAGCAAAGCCAAGGCAAGGACTAAAGGGACCACTCCCTAAAGACCTCTACTGTCTGAAAGGTTAGATGAGCAATTTTGTGATATTTGAAGAGGACAGACAGACAACTATTTCCTTGAAGGGACATCTTTACTCTACAGAATGTTTTACACATTCATGATTTGCACACAAAGCTTGCTTACTTAATAGACAAGGAGATTCCAACTAGTAAAATCCAGCCTGTTTGAAAAGTTTGTTTGTCACTCTCAGTTCCACAGAATTCTACAGAGAGCAACTGAATGAGTTTTAATGAAACTATGCAGGTGTGTAAACAAAAATGATCCTTCAATTCACCACTATGTTCAAACTTTTTTACTTAAAATTGTGCAGTTGTATAATCCTGAAGAAGTCAGAACACTGAAAAGTCCCTAAGAATACATACAGAACTAGATATACAGAAATTAAACTTCAGCAAATATCTCACTTCCAAATGAATTCACTGTGGGAAAACTTCAGTATTTTTTTCCTCTAACAAATAGATTATGATCTCTGAACAATTTATACTTAAAGAATATTTGCCTAAACACCTAAAAATACCTGTTTAAAGGCACTGAAAAAAAACACTGTAATATTATATATACAGTGAATAAATGGGTGAGTTAGAAAAACATATTGTCCTGGTTTCACCTGGGATAGAGTTAATTTTCTTTCTAGTACCTGGTATAGTGTTATGTTCTGGATTTAGTATGAGAAGAATGTTGATAACACACTGATGTCTTCAGTTGTTGCTAAGTAGTATTTATACTAAGTCAAGGATTTTTCAGCTTCTCATGACCAGCCAGCACAAAGGTTGGAAGGGCACAAGAAGTTGGGAGGGGACACAGCCAGGACCGCTGACCCAAACTGGCCAAAGGGATATTCCATACCATGTGACATCATGCCCAGTATACAAACTGAGGGGAGTTGGCTGCGGGTGGGGAAGGATCACTGCTCAGGAGCTAAATGGGTATCGGTCAGTGACTGGTGAGCAATTGCATTGCGAATCACTTGTTTTGTATATTCCAATTCTTTTATCATTATTATTGTCCTTTTATTATTGTTGTTACTATCATTTTCTTCCTTTCTGTCCTATTAAACTGTTCTTATCTCAACCCATGAGTTTTGCTTCCCTCCCCTCCCAATTCTCTCCCCCATCCCACTGGGTGGGGAAGTAAGTGAATGGCTGTGTCATGCTTAGCTGCTGGCTGGGCTTGAAACCACGACACATAGGCACCATTCTGTCTTCTGTTTCATTATACACTCAGTATATTCAACAGCTTTGCTGCTATTGTTCCAAGTTCACACATCACCCAAAAGAACACAATATATATTAAGCAAACATATGCTGCTACAGAAAATCTGTGAAGCAAAACAATCTTTACCTAAACCTACACTGGAGAAGTTGTCCTTTAAATCCTTTTAATTTTTTCCTCCTTGATTCAGTATTCAAAACCTAATAGAGCAGTGTAACACCAGCTATAAGAAAAAAGTGTAATTACACAAGGCCACAAAAATTTGATCAAACATTCTAATCATATTTGTATTAAAGTTATTTTTCAAATGCCCTAGAAACAACTGCCAGTTCTCTAGGTTGCACCACTACCAAAGATCATACATACCCACTCAAACACAATTTCTTTCACATCTACTGGAAAAAAATCTCAAAGCCCCAGTTGGGCTGGCCATTTTAAAGCACTGTTGAGTTTTATTATTACGCAAGTATTCATAATTTCTGGCACAGCCACATTTACATAAGAACATCCCATTCAAAGTTTGCTTTAGGGTCAAGTTATTGCCAGAAAGTGGCAGGCTGCTAAAATTCAATTTCTAATACAGGGATTGGCACACAGTAAGAAGTGACACCTAGAAAACATTTTAGACATCCTTAGATTACAGGGATGCATATCTACATACACCTCTAAATGTCATTTGAAAATGTCCCAATTAACACTACGAAAGACTATATGCCACATAATAAGAACCCTGCTCTGCAGCAATAAAGACTTTCTAGGACCTTATATAAGGCAGGGTAAAAGACTAACTCATTTAAGCACCTTCTTTATTTAGTTGTATCTCTCAAATGGCTAAGCCTGCAGCAGCAGCACCACTGTAATTACATGCAAGTTTACATATTCCGAGGTGCAAGTCATAACAATGTTCACATTCAAATGTGCAAGTCATTTTAACTTTAAAATAAAAACTTACTAGCTACTTCATTCCTTTTTCATGTTCCAGATTTACTCTTAAATAAACCTATTAAGAGAACAAGAAAGCTGCTAAATAAAACATTCCATTGTCCAGCAGTGACAAAGTTAAATGAAACACGCAACCATAACTGTTGCCTTACGTATCATACGCATTTCCTCTCAGAGTTTAATTACAAGATCCTGTATCACTGGTAGTATCAGTATACTAACATTTTTCTCTGGTTTTAGAAAAAGCATACAGTAGCACAAGTGCTAGGGAGGAAAAGAAAAGATTCCATGAAACAGAAGGAAAGATGGTGAAGAAACACCTCTGGTTTAGGCACAAGGCATTTAAAAATTCACCTAGGCTCCTACCATTTTCATACATCTTCAGTTTTTCTCACCCCTCAAGTTTCTTTGTTCACATACTTCTACTCCCAAGGTCTCATGTTTTTGGCACTGACATTAATCTAGCAGCAAAGCTTCTCCTCACACCTTCTAGAAGAGTGCAGAGAAAGTTTCTAGTGCCTCTGCCACAGATTTCCAAGAGCCTTCCTCTAACATTACACATAGTTTTTATGAAATAATTCACCTACTAAGTAGCCCTTATTTCAGAGAGAGAACAGTCACATCCGATTTCTAATATTCATCTGAATGGTACAAATACATTTCAACCACAAATAGAGTAACATGGAATTTTATTCAGCAAAACTTTAGAATTATTTAACAGTAGAAAAACTGCAATTCATACTACAAATCTGAAATCAAGCTCAGAATAATACCTTCGTTGTGAGGTAGTCAATACACAATTCAAATACCTAATCAACTATTTCTGGCATTGTTTGTGTGCCTCATGGAAAGATAAAGCTGCTCTTTCTAGCCTAGCTCTAAGATGACTGCATCATTTTCATTCATTTTTATCTACATGTCCCCAAGCAACAGAGGACACCTGTGATACTTCAAATCCACAGCAAAAAGGTTCACAACTGAAGAGTCCTTGAAAGTTTAGGACAGCAGTTTCTAACCTCGAAAACCTCTTGGGATAGAATTTGAATTGGAAAATATCTCTAAATTTATATATGATTTTGTAAGATTCATTGTTTACTTAAAATAAAAATAAATCCACTCTTTAATCATTAAATATTTAATTATTTTCAGTTTAGTCCAATTAGAGAAATTCAAACCTTCACATGACCTTCATGTGACCCAAAAAAGTACAGCTGTTATTCCAACAATTTATAGTATAAATTAATTTGCCTATAGCTTTATTTTTCGTACAAATAGATGCTTATAATACTGGTATCATACCACTTTGATGATTGTTTCCTTTTATTGCTAATTTGAGCCTGAAAAGAAAAATATTTTCATATATAAACTCCAAAATAAAACAGATGTTAAAAGGTTCATTGCATAACTCAAACATAACCTACCTGATTTTGACTTAAGAATATTATTTCATCATTTTCCAGATTTCAGAAGCAGAAAAAAAGCAAAGTCATTAGCATCTGTCAAAACTAAAAACAAAATGAGAGTGCTGAACATCAAACTACCAGAGATGCTACATACTCATGACACAAGCTTTGAAAAACAAAAAAAACATTTCTGAACAAATTCCTCCTCACAAGTTTCTCTCTCCAGCTATCAATAAGCTGTATTGAAATTGCTCATTACTGTATCTTTTTACATTTCTTAGGCGTTCTCAATAAATGTAACCTCAACATAATGAAAACTTATTCATCAGTAACTCATTTTGTTCACAACAATATAATCCACTTGATATACATGGGCAATTTCAGTCTAAGCTTTGCAAGTCCAACACAGCCTAATTTTCTAATTTTTTAGATCTTTTAACATTAAAAAAAACCAACAAAATACAGTTTGGCATTATCTGCTCTTTCCTTTCTACCACTTCTAGCACACCTCAAGATACATCGTACTGTCAGATGTTAGTTGATTCATCTAAGACTCTTTTATTCTCCCATTTCTTAGGTACTTATCATTCTGATTTCAGTCAGGTAAACTACCTTGGAAGCGCTGTAAAAGAAACATATAAATCCTATGGAGCAACACCATTCTCCCCCCCCCCACCAAAACCAATAATATTTTGCAGCAGATGTGAACTAATCCAAGAAGCAAGGATGAACTTTTTCCATTTTACATTAAGAGGACTGGTGTCTCTATATCAATGAGATGAGAAACATATGGAACACTCAAAAGGTGATGATGCATCTAAATCAGATCTTCAGCAGCATTCACGTTCGAGCCATCAAAAAACACTGTTCACACTCTTTCCCAGCCAGCCTGCCTTTCAGAATACTGAAGGCCAGATCCTATATTTACTACATTTATTCTACCAAGCATGCAATATATTAATGAGTTAGAAATCCTTCCTAGAGTTTCAGCAGCAAAGAATAAAAATGAGCAAAGCAACTGCTACTTCTTGATCACATGCAGATCAAACTCTTCACACTTCAGAAGATACATGTGTTTATTTAAGAAAGCAAACATAATACCCTAATTCCAAAGGCAAATGAAATCTCCTTTTAACAGATGATGCAGGAGCTCAGCTGTGCAATTTGCTTCTCAGTATACACAGCCTCAAAACATTTCTAGTTTGATTTGTGCTCTTCAGCACTCCAAGGCAACTAACAGATCTCACAAGTGCACTTAAATTCTGTTTGCATTACCAGCACTGCCAACAATGCCGTGTTTGTATCTCAAGAACCTTCTACATTACCACTTTTGTCTTTTTTTTACTTGAAAGTCTGTGTCTTCCACAGGTTCTTCTCTTCATTTTCTATGACTACCTCAGACAACTGTACTGTTCAGGCAGTCACATCAGACATTAACTACTGTGCTACACCTGAAAAACAAGCCTAGAAAATAAGACATCACATGCTCATGCCTGACAGATCATGATTTGATCCCGTAAGGCAGTCATCTATTACCAGTAGTATTGAACATTATTACTTTTTAATGAGGCCATACCTCCAAAGGCACATACTTAAGTTTCACAGTCTTTGACAACACAGAACTACTGAGAATATGTTTTAGTACCACTGTCTTTCCTCAGTCTGACCTTACCAAAATTCACTTGCCCTCTCAACTGTTCCTGAATCACTTGGGGTTTTTTCCTCCTAGAGTTCTCCTTCTACTTTAGTCCAACTACAACCGTACTGAACTGCAACTCAAAGTGTGCTCTTCCATACGTGGCCAGTATGGATACATACACTGGGATCTGAGAGGTGGGAAATACTCCTTTGTCCCTCAGCTCAAAGCCCAAGTCACAGACCTAGTCACCCACTCATTGCTCAAGTCATGTGTTTCCTCCTTTTCCCAGGCAGAAGCAAAGAAAAGGCAGAAATCACAAGCTGGAAAGTCACTTTGTGTTGAATTCCACTGCCTGGCAGTACAGCGATCTACCATCAACATAACACAGCAGGTTCTAGAAGAGTTTTGTTCCATTTATGCAGCCCAGACTTAAAGACGGTCAGGACTTAATTTTGTAGAATTCCTTCCAAACTGTCGTCTCTGTTGCACTGTTACAAATGGTGGTTCCAAAAGCCTTAAGACCTCAGCAAAACTTGACTAAGTAACAATTAAGAGATTGATAAACCACCCTACCAAAACTC
The DNA here is from genome assembly GCF_000737465.1 of Haliaeetus leucocephalus. Lineage (NCBI taxonomy): Eukaryota > Metazoa > Chordata > Aves > Accipitriformes > Accipitridae > Haliaeetus > Haliaeetus leucocephalus. Next base: position 1,379,096 of record NW_010972586.1, read on the forward strand.
TGGTACAAGCTTTAACTTAACAGTACCAGAAATTATCAGCATTGTTTTGTTTTGGTTTTGGGGTTTTGTTGTTGGTTTGTTTTTTTAACACCCCCCCATATTGGTAGGTCTTTCCCTATGCTTATTTTCCAAATCAGCCAAGAGGTTTAATCTAAACTATTCCTATTTCTGTTTGAGGCAGAAACTAGTATGAAAGACTTCAGACTTAATTTGACAATGTTTTTGCCACTGAAAATACACAATCTTACAACAGATGTTAATCATAGATGTTTCTGCCAACTCTATACATAAGGAAAGGGATAACCCACAGTACAGGAAAATGTCTCCAAAGTTTTGCAGCCATGAATCTATCAGGGTTTTCTGACAATAACAAACTACATGGCAATCAAATGATTCTGCTGTTTTAATAGTCTCCATAAATTAGATAGGTACCTTCTACAGCAATGAATTCCAAGTACTTTACTATCAGATATACTTGCAACTCTCCCCTCACACATATGGCTTTCACTGCAATGTCTACCTACAATGTCTTTACTAAAATGAAACTACAGAATTATATTCTCAAAAAGGCTTCCGTGAAGTATTCTTCTTGCTTTATAAGTTTAATATGGAATAAAATGTTATAGATAAAAAAGCCTCAGACACCACACCAATTAGAATCACACTTACCACCTTTGTACTGAACACATAAGATATGTAGTGACACATTTATAGAAAAAAAAGCCACAGTTAAGATCTTAAATTCATCATTAGTCATCTAATATACTTACAATGACTTCCTATGAAACTCAGTGGAAAAAACAAGCCTCCCGAAGTTTTACACAAAACCAAACAGTACTGAATATGAAATCATCTGGTGTAAATGAAAAGTTCTGAGAACAAAATAACCTGTATGCTACTGACATCAGTTTTGCCAAGGTCTGATGGTAACTAACTACACCAATTTTAATTTAAAACAAAATTATCATGCACTAAAATAAGAAAACATCAGTATCTTGATGTGGGCACTGTGTGGTAAATGCTTGATTTACTACTTAGGGAGATTAAGACAGATTCAGACTAAGCAAAGTATTCCTCAAAAGCAACGTTAGCTAAGCTTAGCTCTTTACAGATTAGTGTTCAACACCCACACAGCCTCACTGCAACTGCAGCTTGTTGGCTATCATCCATGTGTTCCCAGGCCTCCCCCTATTACACTTGAGCTCTCTTTTTTGCAAAACCCCTAGTTTCTTCCCACAGTAAAACTCTTTACCTTTACTTCTCAGTCAGTGAAGAAGAGAGATGTACTGTTGCTTGCCCAGTACTGCAAGTTGCAAGCTGAACAGCTCTCAAGCTACTACGACAGCACAGATAACGTCCTTCCTTCACTGTGAATAGTTAACAAATATCTACTCTAAATTGTTTTTCATGAAGCGTATGGGAACATATCTTCAGGGGCATAAAAATCTAAGCTTGGTTAAAACTGGCCAATAAGTTCCACAATTGTATAGGCAGCAGATGAGAGAACTGCAGATCAAAAATACCTTATTTGCTTAAAAAATAGACTTTTTTTTTCCCTAGAAGAAAATTCCAAGTACAATCAACAGTTTTTACTTAGAGCTCAAAGTCAGAAAATTAAAAGCAAACCTTAAAAGAGCATTTCTGGAAGGCAAAGACATTCGTCTCTCAGTCTGGCAAAAGCTTAAGAGTAAATTTAGCCATTCTGTCTTCCTGTTATCTGTTGGTAAAATTCTTCTCTGCCCGTTTCCTGTTACCTGTAAATTCAAGTTTCATCATTTGTTATCTCTCCAGATTTAGAGATGTCTCAGCCTACTGTCAGCAAATGTTAGAAGTAAAAACTTTCATAACCTGATATATTGAACAACCTGCTCCTGGAATACTGTAAGAAATGAGTAAGTAGCAATTGTTTGAGGCAATCTTCACAGAAAGAGAAAGGAAGAATGTTTTATACTGACCTTCTTAGAAGCCACTGTTTGCAAGGCACAAGGTCGAGGTTAGAGTGAAACATGTCTCCCACGACCCTTAGAGCAATCATGTCCCCGACTGCAATCTCTACAATATTACTTTGTCTTCCCAAGATTACTACAGAATTTTAGATACCTGTATTTATATGGACATTATCTACATTTAAACTGACATCAACAGTATCAATAATATCTGAAATTAATTACGTACTTCATTTTAAGCTAGTGGAACTCCTCTAAAGCACACTGAACCTTTGTAAGATTGCTTTATATCATTACATTAAAAAGCTGTTGAAACATGAAAAGTCTTTCATGTCTTTACATACAGAAATGCAAGCTGCTTCATTCCTAAAATGGAAAATGTCTAGTGCCTTAAATACAGAAAGGTACCCAAGAGATTTTTCTATACATAACAATGCAATTTTTAAGTAGTACTTTCTTCTAGGGTGCAAAGGTGTGTCCTACCCTGGACTAAACCACAAGTCCTAGCATCACAAAGGTTATCTGCCAAGAAACCCATACTTCTGAAGCACAACACTATTTTTCTACAAAAATACAGCCCATGCAGCCTTCTGAACGTAACAGATAAACATTTACTAGGTAGTTAACACTTCAAGCCGAACAAACTGAACTAAAGTAAGTTTTAAGGCTACAATACAACCTAAGTCTGAAATTTTGTTTTGAAAAATGCAATTAGACAATATAATGGGTCAGCATGATTAGTGTTTTCTCCTACTGCATCTGGCCACAGGTACCTGCTGCTCCTGTTGCTCACTTTAGACCAGCCTCAGCACTCAAATGCCACTCTATAATGCCATTAGATTCACTAACCTAGTAGAAACTTCACATACTCAGCAGAAATTTGCTACTGAACAGAAGCCAAATCAACTCAGTGGAGGATACAAGGGACAGATGCAGAGCAAGAGTGGAGGTACAAAAGTGCACAGCCAGGAACAGGGAAGAGAAAGAAATACCTGATAGTATTGACCTTCCCAACAGCCTGTGACGTAATTTCAGTGACTGCTGTTTCACAGTAGGTTTAGTGCACCTCTTAAAACCACGTGTTCCTTAATGACCTCCCTAGGCTAACTGCCACCAAACATCACCATTAACTATGCTTCTGTTTGAAACTGTTCCACCTACTTTCTGTTATTGTACATGGCTTACTGAATAAAGAGCATGGCACCTCAAGAGGTACTCAGTGAATAAACACAGAGACTACAAGCAAGTGTGACAACACACATACTTTAAACTGGAATCTAGGCCCCACTTGTCAGAAAACAGCTCTGTATTTTTGTACTACTGAAGAGGACGTTATCCTCCATTGTTATAGTCCACATCCTGTCTTAATCGAAAATAACGTAATTTAAACATGTGGTTGATGAAGAGTATAAATTCCCACGAAGGCAATTACATCCATGTAATATGGAAAAAAAATCCTTTCTAGGAAAATGACATTAAATTACTAACAGATTTTAGTTAAGTAAAACAGTTATTAAAAAAGTCTTGGTATGTTAAAAGTTACACAGGCTAGTAAGCTTACAGGGAAGATCATAAAACATAGGAAAACACTGTTGTAATTACATTACTAATGTTCTACACAAAGTCAGATTAAGTAGTAAACCTACTTGAAGTATGCAAGTCTTACCTGTGTCTGTCATGAACTTCTGTGACCTACAGTTATCTGAGTAAACATTTCCACAAAGACAGTTCTGACTGATCAGTATGTCTCCTCCTATTCCTAACACCACTGCACACGGCAACAATAGGATACTAGACACAAAAATAGCAAAAAAAAAAATTGTCATCTTTCCACACCTACATGGTAGACTTATTTTGTATAAGACACCTCTTTGAACAGCCAGAAGTGGATATTACCTATCTTGTATTAAAAAGCTTTCCTAAAACGTATGCTGACCTTTTACATGTAGATATACTCAAAAACACCAGATAAAGGAATAAACAAGAGAGAGAGAAAAGTAGATCGGGGTAACAACAGTGAAGCATGTTCAAACAAAAATGCTCTACGCAACAGATGAAGGACAATGCAGTTCAATAAACATCCTAAGAGAACACACTGGTAAACACATTTGTAACATTCTGAAAAGGGCTGCATATTTAATATTTACAAATATTCTCTGCACCTTTTCTTAGAAAGCATCCTCCTACTCTCTCATTTAAGGTAATGAACATATCTATCAAACACTAGACCTAAATGTAACAAGTGAGCCAAATCTGATCAAGATAAATTCATCTGTATTTTTTGAACATAGCTGAGTACTTCACTACTTACCAAGAGTTTCAGAACTTCCTTTGAAAGTACTGCTTTCAAAAAGCTAAGTAACCAAAATTCAAACCAATTCTACAGCATAGAGTGGTGTCTAATGTCTCCTCTTCTACATTCTCCCTATGCTGAAGGGAGCCATTAAATTTTAAGTGGCTTACCTAAGGTCACCGTGAGGGACAGACGTTCCAGTCACTGTCTTTATCTGTAGCTTTTAACTACTTTCTTACTAGACTGCTTTTATTTATGGAATTATTTTGCTTAAAAACACACATTTTTCTTCACTGAACTATTTCAGCTGTGGCCCACAAATCCCTAGAACCCCAGTGACAATGTCTAGGAGGCTACTCAGAACTACGCTCAGAAAAACAAGCTCAGCAGCAGGCTTGATTTTACTGCACTGGTTCTGCAGCAGCATTGAGGAAGCATTAAAATGTCTGCATAGCAAAAAAAAAAAAAAAAAACCCTCAAATTAAGGATTGCCTGAAAGTATACAACAATTAGATAAATGTTACTTTTTTACCTTATAATAGATCAGGGAAAACAATTGTATAGAAGTCTCAAAACACTTTTGAAAGAATGTTAAAGCCCCAGAAGCAAAGCAAACAACATGTTACAATTCTTTGGCTTCTGCCTACTCTGTCAGGGTACATTAGTTGCTCCTTGGGAACATACCATGCCGTTTTCATTGCTAAATAAGCCCCAGGTATCATGATCAGTTTAAGATCATCTAACCATACTCCGCTGCTGAAAAGCATTGTCCCACTCTTCCCCTAAGCACTATGTCAACTCTTTTGCTCATAACAACTGTGGGTGGGGTACGTAGGATTGACTGAAAACTCTTGCAATTAGTTTTCAGTTGAATCACTGAGCTTAAACTGTGAAGAAGCAGCACCCCAAAATCCTTTACAACTTTGTTCTTCCTGTGGTTTGTGTGTGCCTTTAATCGCATTATTTAACAATAAAAAGAAAACCTAAGGAACAAGAAGTAGCTGTATTTTTTGTTTACAACTGTGACAGGTTGACCCTGGCTGAATGCCAGGTGCCCACCAAAGCCCTTCTGTCAATCCTCCCTCCTCAGCTGGACAGGGGAGAGAAAAATATAACAAAGGGCTAGTGGGTCAAGATAAGGACAGGGAGAGATCACTCAACCAATTACCATCACAGGCAAAACAGACTCAACTTGGGGAAAATTAACTCAATTTATTACCAATCAACCAGAGTAGGGTAATGAGAAATAAAACCAAATCTTAAAACACTTTCCCCTCACCCCTCCCTCCTTCCCAGGCTTAACTGTACTCCAGAATTCTTTACCTCCTCCCCACCAGGGGGACAGGGAATGGGGGTTGGCGTCAGTTCATCACACATTGTCTCTGCTGCTCCTTCCTCCTCAGGGGGAGGACTCCTCACTCTTCCCCTGCTCCAGTGTGGGCTGCCTCCCATGGGAGACAGTTGTCCATGAACTTCTCCAACATGAGCCCTTCCCACGGGCTGCAGTTCTTCACAAACTGCTCCAGCGTGGGTCCCTTCTATGGGCTGCAGTCCTTCAGAAACACACTGCTCCAGCCTGGGTCCCTTCCACAGGGTCACAAGTCCTGCCAGAAGACCTGCTTCGTGGGCTCCTCTCTCCACGGGGCCACAGGTCCTGCCAGGAGCCTGCTCCAGCGCAGGCTTCCCACAGGGTCACAGCCTCCTTTGGGCATCCACCTGCTCCGGCGTGGGGTCCTCCACGGGCTGCAGGCAGATATCTGCTCCACCGTGGACCTCCCTGGGCTGCAGGGGGACAGCCTGCCTCACCATGGTCTTCACCACGGGCTGCAGGGGAATCTCCGCTCCAGTGCCTGGAGCACCTCCTCCCCTTCCTTCTTCACTGACCTGGAGGTCTGCAGGGTTGTTTCTCTTACATGTCCTCACTCCTCTCTCTGGCTGCCATTTTCCGTCTGTCCCAACTTTTTTTTCCCTTCTTAAAAATGTTATCACAGAGGCACTACCACTATCACTGATGGGCTCAGCCTTGGCCGGCAGCAGGTCCGTCTTAGAGCCGGCTGGTATTGGCACTGTCAGACATAGGGGAAGCTTCCAGCAGCTTCTCACAGAAGCCACCCCTGTAACCCCACCCCCGCTACCAAAACCTTGCCACACAAAGCCAATACAACAACAGAGTGAAAAAAACTGTTTAGGTGGTATGACTTATTAAGAAAAGTTAGATAAAGATAGTTAATACAGCTGATCGGTACTTTGTTCTTTAGAAAGTTGGTTTTGTAATTACAGGATGCTGGAGAAAAGTAACTACTGCCACTTTTCTATTCCTCACGTTTGACCTATTGTTGTCTGAAAGTCATAACTAAACTAAACTCATCTTAAACACCAGCAGACTTCCTAATATTAAAATAAAATTCTAAGACAAAAGTGACGATGTTACAAATACATGTAACTTCGATTCTTCTAATCACAGAAGAACTTAGCATAGTCACTACTGAAGCATAAACAATCCTATTTTCATAGGACACACTCTGTGGATGTAGTTGGGACACTAAGTTTTGATACACTGCATCAGCTTTAAAAATGTATTTAACCTAGTTATGAGACTAGTAAGAAGTGAAAAATTACCACAGGAAGTAAATTCAGTCTTGCTAATTGTACGTAAGCACTGGATAAGAAAAAACTGTTTTGCAGGTTCAGTGACTTTTTTTTTTTTGTTAGGGAAGAACAACTTCAGAAAGGTTATTAAGACAAGGCCTGAAATTCTTCCAAACAAACTGGTTGAATCTCCTAACCAACCTTGAATATCTTTACCTTGATCATGCAGGAAGAAAGCCTACAGAAAACGCAATGTATCATAGTACCAGAACCAGTGTTCTAGATTCTGAAATGCATTTACATGTTATAAGCAAATGCATCTATTTGATTCAAAAGTACAGTAGCAAGACAAAAAGATTCATTTCATTAGCTGAAAGCCATTCTCAGCTGATGAGCTAGTGTGCCGTTTGCCACGTAATTTCTCTATTTCAGGCCAGCACGATAACATACCACTTATTTCCATTGCAAACACTGTTTCACTTGTTGAAACATGAAGACAAAAGGATGTTGAGGTCAGTAGAAGACATCTCCTAAAACAGAGTTAGCAAAGAAACCTCTGTCTCATCTTTTCTCTCTAAAAAGAAAACTGCATTACTTACACCGTGGATTTTAACATCCCAATGCAGCTCAGGATAAAATGCATCTGCTAGACCTTTATTAGCGTTCAGAAAAAATGTGAGTCTATAGTGCAAAGAAGTTGTTTATCCCTACAAGCAGTCATAACTCAAGTAGCAACACTTAATACGCTTAAGTGTGCTTCACTTAACAGACTTAAGAACACGCAAAATAAAGGATAATTTTACACAGTATATAACTACTGATGTACTTGCAAAAGATCTTACATACAAAATGCATTAAGGAAAAAAAAAATTCATTTATATTCCAACTCCTTTTACACACAGGACATCACTTTAACATCCATTAAGGGTTCACCAGCAAAGTCAACAAGAGAAGCCTGAAAATAAGCGCTGGAAAAAGTTTCAGAGCAAATCCCCTGAAACACCAGTCTTAGAGATTTTAAAGAACCAAACTTAAAACCACTCTAATCACAGTGTGTTTGTAAATAACTTTAAAATAACTAAATAAACTAACTAACTTTAAAAAGCACCGGCAGCTCAGTTCGCCTCTAATCTGCTAGCCAAGCCAGCACAAACGCACTCCAGCACCCTGCTTCTACAGAACAGGAAAGCGAACTTACTCGCTTGTTCCTACAACAGCGGCTCATGCTCGGTCTGTAACCGCCGCCAGCAGCCCCGCAACCGGCGACCGGTCAGGCAACCGAACGAGCCGCGAGCCACGCTTCTTCAGGAGAGGGGGCAGCCGGGGCCCTCCCCGCGACCGCCCTCGCCGCCCAGCAGCGAAGCCGCAGGAGAGCGAGGGCCCTTCCGCCGCCGGCCGCGGGTCG
>NW_010972586.1:1387704-1387912 GCF_000737465.1 Haliaeetus leucocephalus
AGCCGCTGCGGGGAGTGGGGCGGAGAGGGGCCGGCTGCGGCGTGCGACGGGGGAAGAGTCTGGCTCGGCGTCCGGCCGGCAGAGTCTGCGGCGAGCCCTTCACCTCTGGGCACTGCGCACTGCCCTAGCCCCTGCCCGTGCCGCGGGAGCTCCGGGGTGGGTCCAGTCAGAGGGGGAGAGACGGCGGCGGCACGGAGGGCCCGCCCCT
>NW_010972586.1:1387971-1388327 GCF_000737465.1 Haliaeetus leucocephalus
GCGAGGCCTCCCGGAGAGGGGAAAAGGGGGAGCGCTGGGCCAAGGCAAGGGCGATCGGCGCCTCTGGCTCTTCGCGCGAGAGATTGGCAGGGCCCACCGGCCACTCGGGCGACGAGAAGCGAGCGCCGGCCCTCGGGAGGGGGCAGGGCTCGCTGGTGAGCAGAGGAGGTAGCCAATGAGGGAGGCGCTGGGCGCGGCAGCGCCAGGGGCGGGGCCGGGCGGCGGGTCCCGTTGCCGACCGCTGCCTCCCCGGCGCTGGCGGGGCGGGTAAGGGTCACCCCGCGCCGGGCGGGCGGCAGCGCCCGAAGGCGTCCGGCTGGGGGACGGCGCTTGGGTGCGCGCTGGGCACCGGCGGG